>NW_010325092.1:75622-87965 GCF_000700745.2 Antrostomus carolinensis | reverse complement strand
CCAGCTCCCTCAGCCTTTCCTCATATGAGAGGTGCTTCAGTCCCTTAAGCATCTTTGTGGCCCTTCGCTGATCTCTCTCCAGTATGTCCAGTATTTGCAAGGTGGGTTTAAAGCAAAGCAGAGCCTAGGTTAAATATGCTTGAATAAACCAGCAACACAGTCAGTGAAACAGAAGATAAAAAGCTGAGCAAATACAAAGTATCAAAGATAATCTACTACACCCTAGATTTTGTACATAAAGCCGCAGTGCACGAGAATACAGCCTGCCTGGGGCATGTTCTGTTTTGTTTCTGATGGGGACCAAAGAAGGAAAACCAGGCATCAGGAGTTAGGAGATGGGACAGAGCAGAGATGTTTAGAGGTAATGTGCATGTGTGGATGCATGTGTCCATGTGTCTGTCTGTACGCATGCCTACAGATAGCGGTCTGCTACTGCTAAAGCACAATAATCTGATGCAAACTGTTTCATATATTAAAAAGCCGCATTAGTAAAAAGATCTTTTCAGAAATAGACAGATGTGGTATCTATGCCAAAAAATGACATTGCAAAGGGATTAACTGTTTAAGTGGTTAAATTAAAGAAGACAGAAATAGCTAGCTTCCCTTGGCCTGTAGCTCCTCTGCATGAGGCAGCTTGTCTCGAGTTGCCAATACCTCATTGCTACTAAGACGAGGAGACAGTAACATTAGGAATTGGGATATTTCCCAGTCTCTATGTCTGACCTTATGCCTTATAGTTTTATCTGTGCTAGGGCAGGATCTCCCAATCTCCCTACACCTAAACCATAGCAGAGTGCTTTTCCAGTGCAGCTATTACTAGAGAACTGTCCTAGCACTTGTTGTAGACATGTTTATCCTGGCAAAATTGCACTTTTGCCATGTAATATGGGTGAAATAAACTACCCTGGTGAATACACAGTTTTATCATAACTAAGTCCACAGCAAGGACTTTTGCTGACACAACAAGGGATAATAGTCTGACTGATGCTGTAGTTTGTAGTAGAAGCCTGGCTGAAGTCCAGGAGCCATACCCATAACCTGCTTATTATTATTCTTATTAGCAGTCTTATTTAGATTAAGGCACTGGCTTAATACTTGATTCAGGAGATTAGGAATAGCAATGTTCATATGGAAGAAAACACAGAGGCATGCAGAGGTTCTCTGCCCAGACTGAGGGATATTCCAACACAATTTTGGTGTTTCTGGCACTTGGCTTTACTCTTTCAGAGCAAGCTCAGCTATCTTTGATCTAATAGATCGCTTAAAAGATTATGAGCTGGTGTGATACATCAGCTGTTTCTTTCTTTTTTCTTCAATAGGAAAAACACACTTTATAAATACCTATTCAGTTGCTTGCTTTAGTCTCAAGTTCCATAGCAAAGTTTGGATAATCTCTCTGGAGCAAACCTGAAACGAGCTGCACATTGCCTTGGCTGCTTCTGCCAGAACCCAATGCCATGAAGTTTGAACTAGTGTCTTTGAAACATATCAAAACTATGTCCTGGCACAACTCTAGGAGCATCTTGAGTTAGGTTATTCAGCCTGAGTTGCTTAAAAACACAATGGCTTCATAACCATGGGAAGGTGTGCTCCTTCCCATTCCCATTTCACCTATCAGTGACAGCGAAACAGTGCAGTTATAGTGTTTTATTATAGAGGTGGGCATTCCCCATGTGGCATCTCTGTTTCTCACACAAGGTATCCCAGATGGTTCACTCACCCTACTCTGGACCATGTATAACTATTATGCTACAGACAACAACTTGAATCTGCCAGACTCTTTACTACCAAAGCATAAGAAACAGATTCCGCAAACCTCCTGCAAATCTTAAACAAAATGCCAGAGATTATTGAAGTCCTTAACTAGAGAAAATTTGCTTTTCAAATTTTCAACCACCATAAATTGGGAAAGGAATAACAAATGATTTGGCAACATTTGCTACTGATACCATATATGAAAGATAAGAAAATAATCTGCAGAAGAATTATATGGCACCAGGTGACTGAATACTAAAATGGCAATGAACACACAGCCCTGCACAGACTGAAAGGGAGGCACTGAAGTACTTCCTAGCACTCCAAAGGAATGACGTCTGGAGCCATAGTAGGTGTGTTTAAGAGAACATCAATTCACAGTCAAGGTAGACCATAAGGAATTATTAGGAAAGAAAAACAAAACTGAGAACCATCCTATACCAGTGTTTTGAATACCAGGTACAATCCTGGTGTCCTACTTTTCAAAAATAGTATATCCGGAAAAGGTGCAGAAGAGGGAACCAAAAACTGGTCAGTTCTGCAGGGTGACAGGCACAGAAGGATGGGCTGGGTAGGACACAGTCCCCTTGCTATCAGTGACATCAGAGAGAGAATGCAGCTCTTGATGGACCTCTGGTCGGCCTTTGTCTATTGGGGTTTTTAATGTGTAAATCCTTCATGGAGGTAGATCTGCACAGCCTTGAGGAGCTGGAAGGAAGAAGAATAGTCCAAGTAAGGAGAAGGAAACAGAGAGAAAGTGTCCACAATCTCTGAAACAGCCAGTCAAACAGCTGGAAAAAAATATTCTGGTTAGAGAATTGCATCCAGTAGAAGTGGTGAGGTGCAGTTAGATAAAACTAGGGCAGTTCTGAGTGGACATTGTCAAAAACATGCTTGCACAACCAGTGCCTTCAGTATCATTCACAAAGCTGCTACTGTCAGTGAAGCTGATTTTACCCAAAATAATTATGCATTTTTCTACTTTTAGGTATTCTCTAGATTTACAAAAATAGCAGCAGCAGCAGCTCCCATTTTCTACAGTGCCTGGAAGTCATCTGGACGTATAGACAGGGGTTCACACATGCAGCCACTGAAGCCTCATCCGAACTCTCGTGAGCTACAGCAAATGCAGCAGCTGCAGAGCCTACAACGATCCAGGGGCTGCCCTGGTGTCAGATGACCAAAATACTAATACAGCAAATTGCTGGAAAAATGCTGAGTACAATACATCATTGATTCTGTATTATTTGTGCTACATTTCTCATTTATAGTGTCATGTCTGACTATTGCTATAGCTTTGATCACAGAGGGACCTGGCAAAGGACTGTTCTAACAAGGCTTTGCATCATTCTTTCCATGAGCAGCCTCGGGCGTGGCCAGTATCTCCCTATGCAGGTTGCCTGTTTGCCACATGTTATCCTTATACATACAGACATATGTACATACCGATTAATAAGTTAATTTAGCACAAGAATTCGATGGTGAGACAGAAGACCCCAAGAGAAAAGTTCTTTCCTGTTGAGATAAAGCAGGAACTATGTTAGCTTAAGCCAGCAGAGACTTTTTTTATGTTACCCAGAATTGCTTAGACTGAAATTTTCTGAACGTCTATGCATTTGAAAAAGACTAAACTATTTGAAAGAAGCTATTAGCATGCATGCTTTAACTTCACTTCTTTTTCATGTTTGGCTCTTACGGAAAAATACCAGATTTTGATATGAACATCTGTTTCATGTTTTTCTAAATGTGAGCTTGGTATGAAAATTAACCCCTGAATTTTTGGTTTCAGCAGCCTTCTAGCTCTACAGAATGCATTCAGGAGCCCAGTCTTCCTAATACTGCTAGGAACTCAGCCTATAGCTGCTTTGTCTTCTGGAAATAACTTGGCCAACACTGGATGTGTTCAAATGTTTAATGAAGATATTTTTCACATAGTCACCATTAGCTGTTGTCACTTCTTTTTGCTGAGGCACTCCAATAGCAGTAACTCAGTTCTTAGTCTTGTGCAACCTCGTTCAACTTCTGTCCCAAGAAAATGTAAGGAAATAACAATCATGTTTGCTCTTTCCAGAAATGTGTTTTAGTTACTAACAGGCCCAGCAGATGTTCAGCAATGGTGAAACCACTCTACAGAGCACAAGTCTGAGCTTGATTTAGTGGGGAGCTGCTTCTTCCTCACCAGAGGACTAAGGCATTAGATATTAACATATTTTCACCTACCAAAGTAAATGCAATTTTCTGTCCTGACAGTTTAGGGTACATTAGCTAAAGGCAGTGACAATTAGCAAATCTCCCCAAATGCAGGAGTTCCTTTCAGTGTGGGTGAGGACCCAACATGCCAGAGTATTTTCTGATTTATCCAACTCCAGAACAAATAAAACCAGACCTTTGGTACCTCCTGCTTCAGGCTGGCTCAGGAATTGTTCAAATGTGACATTTCTTTTTGACAGATTGGCAGTTCCCATCCTGAGTTAAAGGGGGACTATACAAGGGGAAGAAAATGACTAAATAGAAAAAAAAAAAAAATCTTCAGAATTTAATTTCAGCATTTTAAATTCTTCAGAATGTTTGACCTTGACATGGGTGAGTTTCAGATACAGTTCATCTCTCACCAGTTTGGCTATCTGTGATCATAATGAGGTTCTGCATGAGCTTATGGAAACTGTAGGTATTTTATTCTGTTACTATATGAAGAAACCATTCTTCTTTTACCACAATAAGAAAGGTTTGCACACATTTGCACTGAGGACTTAAAAACTCCAGTAGCAACTTCTTTCCAAGCTAATGAGACACTGTTAATCAATCTAATATATAGATGATGTACAGCATTTTCTTTTAATACCTGTTAATGGGGTTTTTTACATACCATTGTATTTCTGAGGCCATCAGTGACATCCAGTGGCCAACTAGACTAAGCCTAGACAATTTTATAGACATCTGCCTACTGCTTTCCTCAGTAAAAAAAAAAAAAAAAAAATCAATAAAAATGTTAACCATGCAGTTGACTTGTTTAGCTTAATTCTCTCACAGGTGTGATGGGAATCCCTCTGGAGAAAAACTCGTAGGATCGAACCCTCACTTTACTCCCTCCCTTTGAACTGGTGAAATCCAAATATTTCATGAGAGGCAGAAGGGTGTGATTTGGGCTTTGTCTTCTGTGCCAGTACCACTGAGGTGAGTCAAAACTGAAACTGCAATCTCTCGGGATTTGAGTTGGTGCAAAACTATGACTAGATTTTTTTTCTTCTTGAAGCAAGCAGACATGAATCTCAGTATAAGTGTGTCCTGCCCTCTCTATTTCATTAATGACATTTATTTTTTACTAATTTATTTCAAATGAGCTATTCTAAAAGCAGTTAATAGGAAAAGCAAGGGAAATACAAATATTTGTGCAGCCTGGATCATACATCTGGATAAAAACCAAGTGTGAAGCACTATGGCACAGGTAAAACTCAGCACTACAAAAATGTTAGTCATACTGTATCTTACAGAAATGCCAAAACAAAATTAGGTGACAAATAGGTAACAAATTTCCAATCCTGTATTTTAAGCTTGCTTGCAGTGAGTGACCATGTTATTAACTGTCCTAATGGCCTTCTTTGGGTAAAAAAGTGGTGTTCTGGAGAAGGTGTTTGACAATGTTCAATCCCTTCAGTGATGACAACAAGGAAGCACAGGGCAGCTGTAGCTGGCCCTTGCAGTGCAGCCCTGGCTGCGAGTGATGAAAGTCCATGTCCATCCCCACGTACCCCCTCCTCCTGTCCATCCCTGGGGGCACCCAGGCCACTGAGTTCAGCTGAGTCTTGTTGTCCATAGGTAAGTATGCCACACGTGGTGAAAGCAAACAGGGGTGATGTTTGACCTCACGTGGTTAGCCCACGCAGAGTAGAAAATGGTTATATTTTTGTTTCTAAAAGATCTCTTTAAATAGAAAGGACATGAAAGGAATAAAAATTATGGACCAAAACTTTCGATGTGCAGTTCCCAGGGCACAGGGACTTCAGTTGCCGATTTAGTACTACAAGGCATGGACAATAGTACCAATGGTTGCTACCATTGTATTCCAACAGCAGTAGTAGTCATTGTACTACTAACATGTCTGTTTTGTGGTGCCTCTCATCTTTTACTAGACAGTCAGTTTTCCTGTGATCTGTTCCAATGAAGTATTACGTCTGCACTTTGCAAAAAACTGAAGAGCTAAATGTGGTACATTGGAAAGGCCATCCATGCCAGCTATTACCATTGTCATCTTTGTGATTTATTTTCCCCCCATTATCCTTTCTCCATAGCTGGCACAAACTAAAGAAACGGGGCTGCTTATGAAAAATAGTTGCGGTCATCAGAAACAAGAAGGAAAAATAATAAATTCCAGAGCTGTAGTTTAGAATAAAGTGTTTTACTTCTGGGAAACATAGTATAAGTATGAAGTAGTGGTGAATAAGAACTAAATGTCTGTTGTTCATTAGTCCACCAGATAATGAATTAACAATACTTCATGGATTATAACATGTAAAGATGGAATCTATGCTCATGTATACTATTAACAAGGGGGAAGAGCATCAATGAAACTGAAACTTACTCCCCATTTAGACTGATACTGTTGGAGAAGGAACCACCCCTTTGTTTACAGTATTATAAATTTCTTCAAATACATCTAACTGGTCAAGGGAACCCAAAACCAAACCACTGGTTTCATAAGCTCACATATTTGAAGTGCGCTAAATAGATTTTAAATTAAAAGGTAATGGATGTTTACTAAGTTTTCTTAATTCTTGCCAAGGACAGACTGACTTACAGGGCAGACAACCATAGGATATATGCCACTGTCTCATTATAGGCAGAAATTTTTCCTCATCTCTTCATACAATCACAGTTCCACTTTCACCTCTACCCTTTCCACAGTAGCCAGCACCCACTTAAATGTTAGCCTTGTGCACCTGGCTGCCAGTGAACAATGGCAAGGAATATATATATATGTAATATATGCATATAAATACTTGTAGATAATTTTTATTTTTACATATATAATTTTTTTCATGCCAAGCACTTGTCCAGAAACAGCACTTTAATGACTCTGTTGAAGGTGTCATTACAAATACCAGTGATTAGATTCAGAGCATGAGTGCTTTTGCTTTTTTCAATGGGAGACCAGCAGTTTGCTCCAATTTCACAGCAAAGAGAAAGGGCAAAGCTTGCGGAACTTCTACAAATGAAATACGGAAAAATTGTTGTGGATTATTTCTGTAGTAATTCCCCCTGAAAGCCAGGAATACATTTAGAAACTAGCAATTATACATGCAAGGCATCGTTACTGGCAAGTAGCACTGCAATGAAAGGCTGTATAGTTGGTATTGCGGTTACCGATGGTTTGCTCTGTTCTGCTGTATGGTTTCCTTTTTATGTATCGTGTAAAGATATTTTGATGATGTTTCACCACTGTAATATACAAACATCATTTTCTATGAGGCAGAAAATTAAAATCCAAGGTGGACACCCAAAGGCATTGAGAAAATATGTTAGCTACTTAATTTATGCAGTTATTTAAAGAATCTCGTAAGAAAACTGGCATAGCTAAGCCAACAGTACTCATTTGGACAGGATAGTTGAGCTCAAGATCTTCAGCTCACCATCAGCTGCATAGTCAGCTCATTGCATGGTGCTTTTGCCACATGTTTTCTTTGCCCTGAGCTGATAACACACAGTTTAAAAATCCTACTCAAAGCTTTGAAAATAACTCACTGTGAGCAGGTGCTGTGAGGGGACGCTTGTGCCAGTTGCCTGTGCCTGAAGCCCTCCCTCTGTTCTCAGAGCTAGTCAGCAAGAGCTGCCCCATGTGTGTGGTCTGCCAGAGTCTTGGGAAGCTGCAGCACAAGAGCAATCCTGCAGATCTGAAACAGGGGAAGGTATGACCCCACCAGTGCTGCTCCTCTAAATGAGAGGCCTTGAGCTTCAGGCCTACGCAAGAGGCTATGGGTGTCATTGCTGGGAATATGCTTCTTACAGTGATGAGAATGACTTGTGCAGCTGGATCAGAAACCATGCACAAACCACCCGCTGACGTCGGTCATATTGAAAGCAACTTTGGCAAAAATATCTAAAAAAAGAAGAAATGCTGAAAAAAGTACATCTGTTTCTTGGTGTGTCTCTGTCTAGAGGAAGCTCAACCTCCATTGAGGGTCTGGCAACATCCAAGCAGACTACGTGAAGCGAGTATCTAGGCAGAAACTATGGAAAGAAGACGTCTGTGTTCTCCACTAGGCTTCCAGATGCTAAGGATGGGCAATAGCTTCTCCCAGGAGGGACACAGCTATGAACGTGCATCTTTCACAGCTGCCATGGTTATTGCTAACTTTTGCAGGGAAACTAATCATACCCGTGTTTTGGAAATATTACTTTTAAAAGGCCCTGTTGCACTTCTAATGATGGAGTTCAGGTCTGCTGAGCTCTTTCCTGATGCTGCTGATCTATTCCGTTAGCATTTCCTGGCTACACAGACAGCTGATCACAGCATTGGCAGCACTGTGTTTCTGTCTACAGTTTGTCTCAATTTTGGTCTAGGTTAAAGCAATTATGGAATTAATTATTGGCTGTACAGCTGTTCCTTCCTGCATCCTGCCAAAGTCAGCTTAACATACAGTCTTCTCTGCATAAAATGCTGGTGACAAAGCAAATCTAGTGTGCTTAGTGTAGTACAGAAACAGCAACTCCCATCACAGAGCCAAAGCAGAGGACTGCAAGCAAATGCTTGCCAGGAAAGCTGCCATGCATCTGGTGTGCCTGTCACGCTGCAGCCTTCAGGCAGGTGTGAACACACCTCTGGGATCTATAACATGTGATATATGAGAGTCAGAGATGCAGATTGGTTTGTCCTTAAAAAACATTTGCCCCTGTTTAGACCACCAAACCCTCTATCCAGTTATACTAATACTGAACCGGCTTAATCAGTTGTAGTAGAATTATTTTTCAAGTACATTTTTTATACTGATTGTCCCCTATGTGGTCCTGTGCATTTCAGTATGCTGATATAGAGTTATGTTTGGTCCACTTCCTTTATTGACATGGACACCTTTTTTTCTCTATGAACTAAAGGTAAAATTACCAATAATCCAGCCTAATTGGTGGCACTTTTCCTTCTCCACCTGCTTCCATACATCCTGCCCAACCACTCACCCAGGAAAATACCTCCCATGTGCTTCAGAAGAGGGTAGATTACTGTTATAAAATATCTTATTTAAAAGAGCCTAAATAATCACGTGTCCTTGGAAAGAATACCCCTTGCCCCAGCCTGACTTAATTTCACTTGCAAGGTCTGATGCTGGGCAGCTGCTGTTCTCGAAGTCACCTCTTGCCTGCTTCCCATCTTAGCATGGAGATTATGAACTAACCAACTAAAGTTAAATGTTGGTTTCATTTTTGATGATTTAGATGACTCCCAGGTTTGTTCCCTCTGTTGATGAACTGATGAGCCATCATATGCTTTGGTTTATATGGAAATGAAGTGAGGTGCCAGGAGGAGAAATGAGGGCAGTCTGGGACAAGTGTGCAGTGTCCTGGTGGCAGTGGCAGGCAGAGTTGTCTGATCCTCTATGCTGGCTACCAAACTGGGACCAAGTGAGCGGTTTCTTCAGCCCCACAAACTGAAGCAGCCCCACAAACTGGTTGCAGCCAGGGGCAGCAGTGCCTGCCCCAGACCTCATGCTCCCTGGCATTGTTGGAACGCTGTGGCCACATGCTGCCTGCCCGTGCCCTCAGAACAGGAACCAGTAGGAGCACCCAGCTTCTCCACAGGTACAAGGTGTGGGCACAGACCTAACATGTGGCTGTTGACTGCATTTCCTTTAGTTTGGTTGCTTTGCTGTAATCAAAACAGCCAAAATGCACTTTTTTCTGATAAGACCCTGTAAAATGCCAAGCTATTTTGATGCTCTGAGAGAAATTCATGAGCCTGCAGAAGAAAATACAGCTACCATAAAGAAGCAAACTGGGCTGAATTTAAAGCTGCAGCTTAAACAAATGTCATCTGCAAGAGCTGCAGTTCAGCAGAGCTCTTCCTGATGGCTCTCACCAAAGACATCATCTCATTCAATAGTCCCCACAGAATCTCAGCAAAAAACCATATATCCTTCCAGTGTGCTGCACGCTATTATCACCGCTTGTAAATGGAGAACTTGAGGCATACAGGGATGAGGAGTCAGACTTTCAAAGATAGTGCTAATTCTCCATTGTTATGTTTGCAATTTGCAATTCATTGGATTACATAAATCACCCAATCAGCGACCAGAAACAATACCACATTGCTTCAGAAGCTAACCGCGCCGAGGCTTCTGACATTCAAATAGTGAACCCTTACAGTGAATTGCTTGTGTACTATTCAAAAAGCAAAACCATATTTTTAAGAAATGGCAAGTGGTTTTGAACAAATAGACTGGATAATTTTTTTAAAATGTGTGAACCAAAAAAAATAACTTCTTATTAATTGTAGTTCATACTTTCAGCCTTAACCTCTGCAAAAATGAATCACATAGCTAGATGTTTGCACTCTGACTATCCTCTTCACCATAGCTTTGCTCAAGAGCTAGCAGAATTGAGTTTTTTACATTTGAGGAATATTTTCATCTGGTAGAATTATGTTAGGTATAGAAGTGGTAATAAGGATCTTTTTGGAACAATATATTTATTTTCTAATTAAGTGTGTTGTATTGTTATCCTCATTCTCCTCTGTAAGTGAAATCTGAATTGGCCCTGTAATATCTGTGAAACTGTGCCTCCATGTCTAACCCTCACATCACTTCTAGCTTTCAGTGACTTTCCATAAATTGTCCAGTGGCTCCCTGCCAATCTGAAAATCTCTGTAAATGCAAAGCAACTCTCTGAGGATCATTTTGGAAGCACAAATTCTTTTGGTTTCAGTAACAGACAAGGCAGAATCTAAAAAATATTTTGGGATATTTATTTACACAGCATAAATGGGTGTAACACTACGTATCATGCTGTTGGAGTTTTAATTCCCAGGCTGCAGCTTAGAAATTCAGAGCTTTTTCCCCTGCTACAGTGAAGCCTGCCTGTCACAGAAGCACAGAGAAGCAAATGAGATTTTTCTAAAATGCTATGAAAGTTATCGATAACTAAAAGATCAGATTTCATCTCTCTTGTATGTATAAATCTGAAATGACCTGAGTGGTTTCAGCTGAGTAATTTCCAGTTTGCACCAACATACCTGACACTGGAATTTTGCTTCTCAGTGATATTCATCAGCTGTTTTTCATCTCTGCTGGTCATTACAGGGACAGGACTACCTGTATCCTACCTATACCTCCATACACTGCATTGTACCTGCAGTCTGAGCATATCTGCTGTTGTCCAGTAAAACATAGTAAGCTTTTAAATAAGTATGTGCTCAAGCCTAAATTTGTAGTCGAACACTCTCTGTTTCAAACAGCCCAGATTACAGGTCAGGTCTGTAGCACTAACACCTGCTTTCAGTGAGTGTTTGAGGTAGAGGACTGGACAATCAGATTATGCTTTGCGGAGCATTGGAAGTTCACCTATAATTTCTCCCCACGAGTTCAAGAGAAACAGTGGACCCCACCATGCTCAGAACAGAAATCACCACAGCATCTCTTTGTGAGTCTGAACATGCAAGAGCACAGATACTTGCACAGTGGCCGGGAGGACTGGGAATCCCCACCTGCCCATTCGCTTGCTTTTTCAGTCATAAAATACTGTGCCATTTGCACTGAGCTCAGAGCATAAATAGTGAAATTAATTAGAGGGGAGCAAATAAATAACAGTAGTTACATGAAGTGTGCCAATGAAAACAGAAAGGATTCAGATATCTATTTTAGGACTATTACTCAGCTTTCAGTGCTTTAGATTAAGCAACTCTAATCCAGAGAGAATCTGGGACTGAAATGCAGAAGTGGGGATTTGTTTGCTTATTTTTTTAAGATCCTCACAACCACTCCTTTCTCACTCATATGCTTAATTAAGAACACAATCTCCTCTGAGGCTTATTGATCTAGTAAATATAAGAGACTGCATCATCATCTTGAGTAAAGGAAGATCTGGCTCAATATGTTTTTCCTAAGAAAACTACTATGAGAATGTAGTTACATTACATGTACTTACAACATGTACTTACAACAAATGCTATATACACATTGCTTCTTCACCAAATAATATACTGTCCTGTTTGGTCACTGTTGTAACAAATAACACAAAATCAAGAGACATGCAGAAAAGGTTCATTCTCCTGCAATAAAGTGGCTCACTTAGCACCTGTTAGTGCTATTACTAAAGACAGAAATCAATTCTGATCAGTAAACAAGAGACAGTTGCAACATACACAAAAATAAGATGCTTTTTCCCCCTGCTGTTTTGAACAGTGGTATTTTTATAATCATCATGGAAAACTCCTTTGGACTTCAGATGAAGATTTGCCTGAAATGCATTAAGTATCCAGAAGATACACAAGACTGAGTATGTATCAGACCCCAGCCCTGATAAGCAGAAGGAACTGGGCTGACAAGGCCTTCTCATTTACTCAGGACTCAAGTCAGCTCCAAGCAAGGAGTGAGCAGCCAGCAGG
>NW_010325092.1:0-75611 GCF_000700745.2 Antrostomus carolinensis | reverse complement strand
CGCAGATACCCATGGCCATACTTTGGTCAAGCACCCAGCTAAATAACATCCTGGAAGGCCTGTCAGCCTGTACCCAGTACAGGCTCTGGACGAAATGGTTTAAACCCAGATAAACCCAGCAGCTCAATGAAGAGAAAAAGTTCCTAAACCCTGTATTGTCCACCTCAGAACTTTGTTCAGCTGAACTTACTCTCAAATACATCACCACTGAGGAACTAACTAAAGTGAGACTAACTAGAGAAGAAAGAAGTGGGAACAGAATAAAAAGGACACCCAAAGTCATGCAGTAATGCTGCCACAGCATCAGAAATTGATCCTCTTCTCCCTTTCTTCTGAAAACCAAACCCTACCCAAAGCCCACCAAGTATCTTCAGCTGACCTTAGTGACGATTCTTTTTGCTTTGCACTCCAACAGGACAGCAAAGGTACTGATTATAATAAAACAAATATCAGCTGTGCTTGCCACACCACGCCAGCTAGCAGATGCATTTTAAAAGACAAGTAATTATAACCTTCCAAGATTATTAGATTAGATTAGCAAAAATACAGCTGCAATACAAAGTAGACACGAATTTAATTACCATGATAATTTTCTCTTGGTATGAGAAGTACTGACTATACTCCTGTAATTACTTGCTTTATACATCAAACCTTGTTAATACTACTGTTTAAGTTACTAAAGCACTTAAAGAAACGGAAACTGCATTGCACTTGTGAGCTATTATGCTGAAGCAGCCTGTGAGTATCACACAGTTCTGAAATCTTAAAAATGAAAAAAAACTAACTTTCATTCTTTCATGGGAAAGAAAACCTGGAGCTGCTAAACACTAGGGAAAATACAAATATGTTTGTCCAAAATCTGTCCTCTCTTCTGTTAAGAACTTCTGAAATTTGTAATAATCGGTGCAAAATGAAATAATTTTGTGAAAAACCTGGGCATTTTCTCCTTCCCAATTAGCATTTTAGCACTGATTATGGAGGAGTCTTTCTAATTCAAGGAAGGAAGGAATCAGTGGGACATTCACCCAGAAAATGCTCAAATTGGTCCCAAGCCCAGGAAATTACTCACAGTTTTACTCCTTCAGGAAAATGAGAAGTGGAATTCTTCACTGAGACATGTGTGATTTTTGTCATATGCACTTTAACAATGAAAACCCACAGTCCCCTCCATCTTCAGTTTCAAAAATTTATTTTTTTTTTTTTTTTTTTAAAAAGGCAAGAAAAGAATGTCTGTGCTGGATTTGCTGCATGATAAATGTAGACACTCCTGCTATTATCATACAGAAAGGAAAAAATCATGCTTGAATCCTTCCCCAAGGGCCAACAGCAGTTAGTGGGTGTGTGCAGGCAGGTGATGGCTCCCTGGCTGGTGAGTGAATGTCATTGCAACAGTGCCTGAGACTCAGAAGCTGCACAGAGGGTCTGAGAGCGGGAACCTGCTGGGGGTGGTGGTGATGAGCCCAGGAGGGTTGTGCTGCCTTGCTGGAGCTGGACAGTGCACATCTGCTTCTGCTGCTCTCAAGGCTGACTCAGCTCCACTGTGTGGGAAGGGGACAATATGAAGGGAGATTGGAAAATGCCATTGCTCTGGTGTCAAAGGAGACATAGATCAGCTCCCCTAAAAGACACAATCCCATTTGGACATCAGAAATATCTACCATTCCTTTAGAAGAACATACATTTTTAGCCTTTTTTTTTTCTTCTTGTTCTTTTTTTGGAGATTAATTTTAATGCTTCCTGTTCAGTTTATCTTTACCTTAGATAGCAGCAACTACCACTTTTTCCATTTGGGAATATCTGCTATAGCTGGTATTGGTATTCAGCAACAAAAGAACTGCAACATGAGCCTTCAGGAAACAATCTCTGCTTTCAGATGTTCATGGACAAGTCCCATTGAACCTGGGGCATAACTTCACTTTATAAATTGTTTTTATCAGCAGCATAATGTTTCTCTATAAACTGTTCTGGATTGCTAGAGCAAATGTAAAGTGCTATTTCTGAGCAGTAAAGCTATTTCCCCCCTAGAAGTAAAATATGCTTCTATTTTTGGCAAGAAACTCTTTCTCTACCCTGGGATAGTTTGAGTGAGTAAAAGGAACAAACCACGATGAACTGAATACTTAAGAAAGAAAGAAAGAAAACTCTCCTCCTGTTTGCAAACAGAAGATCAGTTCATTTGTGCATGCTGTGTAAAACTCGCCACAAAATCCTTTGTGCCATCAGCATGAAAAGAATCCTTTGCCCAGGCGGGAGATTAGGGTGGCCAGCGGGAATCCTTGCACCCGAAATTCAGATCAGAATGGGTAAGTTCATGGGAAGTTGGGATTTTAAAGGGATTGTTCTGATGATGCCAAAAAAGCAGCAGTAACAGCCAGCTCCACGGGCCCATCCAAATTTCTGTTTTCTCTCTCAGTAAAGGTACGCTGAGGAGACAGGGTGCAAGGGGCTGGTTTGCTCACCTTTAAGGGTGCTCTACAAGAGCAAATTATAAAGGTGATAGCAGGTACATCAAGCATCTCCTCTGAGACCCCCAACCATAGCTTCTCCCTCCCCTCTGTATTAGCAAACCCTGAGAGATTGGTACTGGTGCTAAGAGCCCTGCAAGGAGGTGGCAGTGGCAGCTGAACGCTACGGTCTCACGCAGCACAATCAATGCATCAATCTTGCTTACATCAGTGTCTTATCTTGGCTCCCAGAGTCATAGTCAACTCCAGGAACTAGAAGGGCAGAGGGGAGCGGGTGGGGAGGCGCGGGCACCGCAGCTGCCACTCCCCTCCTGTGCCGGCAATTGTGCTGCCGCCTCAGGAGCACTCCCGGCAGCCCGGCCTGGTCAAAAGACCTTTGAATTAACCTTTTCACTAGAAAAGAGATTGCAGTCCTATAGAAAAGTATGAATTCAGAGCAAAGCCTTTCTGTGGGATTAGTCCATTAGATGCAAAAAGGAGAAAGGTTTTTTTGTTGTTCTGCAAAATATAAGTGATTACAGGATTTAAAGAAAAAAAAAATCCTCTGTCTATGGTGGGGAATATCAACGTTGGAACAATGCACACTCTTATCCTCTGCCTAAGTCCTTGTACTGCCCTTATCTCCATCACACCTGACTGCCTGCCAGGAGTGTGAGCTAAGAGATATAGTGTAACCGCTGTCCTGTGTGGTCCGTTCCACCATCCTTTCTCAAGAGAAAAAGGTGTGTGTGAGATGTAGATCTTCTTTACTACAGGATATTTTTTAGGGAAGGGGGAGGGCTGCAATAAGATTTTATATGATAGGAAGAAAATCCAATTAATCTTCTGTCAGAGTATCTTTTTTTCTTTTTGGTAGCCTCTTCTATTCCTCCTTTTTTTGAGTTTCTACCAGTCGGTTATGTGTCCCATTAATAGACAAAGAACCACCCCCACCAGCTAATCTCACCTTTGGGAGAAAAGTAAAAGACTGCAGACTGCAAAATACAATGCTCTCCTCACCACCTTAGAAACAAAGGACTTTGCTGCATGTTTTAATACGGCACACATACACATGTGCTTAAGTAGACAGGATTTTCTTTTTTTAAATGATCAGTTATTTGGGAGGCATTTTCAGTTTGGTGACAAATTAGAGTAATTTTTAAAGAGTGAGATTTTTTTTCACAACAGTTGTAGAAAAGCACTTACTTACTAAGAAATCTGTTCCCTATACAGTACCTAAAAGCTGGTAGAGAGCAAACAGTGAGCACCTCTGTTTTAATTCAGCATATAACCTTAACTAAAGCTAGGGTTCTTATAGGCCTCATAGTAACTAAAGGTAAAAGGCTTTTCAAATTTCAGCTCATGCAGTCCTTATGTCAAAACTATTTAGTGCGGACCTTATGATCAGACTTTCAAATAGATTCTGATCTTTGTTTAGAAACCATCTGGCCAAAGAAAATAGCCAACTGTTTCATTTCTCTTTTTTTTTTTAATTTTTTCACCCCACCCCAAAAATATGTTTTGAGATCAGCACTGCGCTTTTCATCTCTTTTTGTCAAATGTGATAGAGGACTTTTAAACATCCAGGGCATGTTCATTACTCATAACAAAGTTTGTGTAATCACATGCTTGTAGCAGTAAAATCCCATATTCCCTCCCTTTACAGATGGTGCAGTAATTATAATTCAGCTCTCTGAATATAACTCAGGGTGTGGAAGGGATATGCAAAGTCTGCACGCATGCTAGCCCACCCTTTTGCAGAATTTCAAAGGTAACCTGTTTTTTGGTTGTATGGTCATATTAAAATTCCCCTTTTGCAACACTTTATGCAAAAAATAAACACCTGGATTCAGAGTTTCCTAAAGGAATCATCTGAAAATAGGTACTTTCTGCCAAAATGTCATAAAGATTTATGTGCTTACATTCACAGATTAAATTGAGGACAGGTGGGAGAACATTCAAGTATGAGAAGGAATGATAGTAAATTTATGTGTAAAAAAAGGGGGAGGCGGGGTACTTATTATGATTTCTGGTGGTTTAGATAAAACAGACGTAGATTTGATAAAAGGGAAGGTACCATGCCTGGAAAGCCATCCTTCAGCAGTGAAATAATTATCTATGGGATTGTATTTCCTTAAAACTAAAATAGAGGCATTCTGGAATTCAAAACATGCTGTCTTGACTACAGCCATGGCACCGAATAGCACTTGGATGCCATGTGGTGTGTCAGAACAGATGCTTATGGGGAGGACTCACAGTGTATCAGCATGGTGCAAGCAGGCACTGAAATGCTGCAGCTTGCTTTCCTTCCCTGACTGGGATAATTGTCCCTCTCCCAAGGACACCCCCTCCCACCACACAGGAGCCAGCCACGGCTGCCACAGAGGAGGACTAGGAGGTCACCACCCTTCCCCAGAGTCCCTTAGACATGGTGACCTCCAGGCTCTCAGAGGAAAGCCTGGGAACAAGTGAGCACTGGGCACGAAGCACCAGTGCAACACCCAACATCAGAGCAAGAGGAGACATAAGCCTAAGTCCAAGCAACAAGGACACCAGGTTGTATGTGATTTTTTTTTTTTAAATCTGATTAGTATTTTAAACACTCTTTTAACACCTAGGTAATTTTAAAGTACCATCACCTAATACTGGCCTGCTAGAAATGGACACTGAAGTCTGACCAATATCCTCTTATCTAGGTTGGATGGGGCAGGGGGGGTCCATTTTTTTTTGCTGTGTCCAGACCCTATATGAGGCACTTTCAAACTAAATTTTACACTGAACAAAACTGTAACATAGCTCAATAGTCAGCCAAGCCGGATGTAGTTTTGGCCTCTCTAAAACACCATCCCAATTATTATCATCATCCATAGTGAAGATACGTTGTAAATCAAGCTGTTCAGTGGGCGCTAAATTCCTTTTATATTAAAATTAACATTCTTCCAACCCATGCACCAAAACCTGGCTGTGTATACATTATTGGTCCTTTACAACACCAGTGCAATGAAGATCAACATATTTCCAGCTTTTAAATCCCAAAAGATGATTACATTGAGGCAAATGAAAGCAAAAGCATATCGACAAGCTTTCTTTTTTTTTCCCCCTCTGTAGGAAATGACTGTAGAGGTAGGCAGTCTAATGTTTCACAGAAGTACTGTGTTTTATGTAAATAAATATATAGCTAGGAGCAGTCATGAAGGTTAAAGGGCATCTGTAAAGAGAAAACTATGGTTCCCAGGCTCTTTGTTAAGTTTATTTAGTAGAGGGACTAGAGAAAGTTTCAGACTGGGCTGTAAGGTGCTAATAGTCCAACTAGATAAATGTTAGCTTCCCAAGTCTGGATGCCAGAAGAAACTGTAACATGGTTAAGAGCTGACACAAAATCCTTCTATCCAAGAAAAACATTATATTCTGCACAGAAATTAGGGTATAGCGTATTATATCTCAGCATAACATTGATGTATTATTCTTTTTCAATTTCTAGCCTTCAGGATGGTGCAGTATTATTGTTCGATATTAATCCTGCCATGCATAAATTGATTTTTAAAATTGTTAAGTGGAAACCATCAACCTATGCTTCATAATTTAAAATTTATTTTTATTCACTGTTGCTTATTATTAATTCTTAGAAATTTATAGTTGAAATAGGGTTCCTCTCTAAATTTATTTTTTCCATATCTCATATGCATAATGATTTATCAGCATAGAGCACTTGGATGAATTCTGAGTCACTGGAATTGCACTTCTGTCCAGATTTGAATTAAATTATTTACACAGGGACAGTGACTGCAGGATTAGGCCTTAATTACAGCAACACTTTTGCAAGCAAAATAAGTTGAATTTAACAAGTTTATCATTAACAACATCCTGTTCAGTGAGTATTTCACAATTAATTTAACAACACGCATCAGGTAATGCTCCAAACACAGGGGCATTTTTAACTGTTCAGTTACCTTCTACCTACAGAGTTTGATTCCTGACCACACTCAAGGTAACGCTAAGCCATCTGGACCTGTCTGTTGTCTCTGAAATCTGAAAGAAGGGTTATTTTTAAAGCTATGTCTAGTCATTTCATCCTGTCAGGTATAATTGAAGCTTCTAGAAATTCATTATTCTTCAGATAGCATGGTGTTTCCTGTCTAGGGCTCACTAGTTTAAAATAACCTCTGGAAATATTTAAGTTAAGTTAGACTAATATATTACAGTTATGTTGTTTGCAAACTCTTTGAAAAGTGACACATTCAAAGCATCCTGTCTCCCCAGCAGAATGTTAGATTTTTGGATCTATTTCCATAGTGGGATCAAATCATGCCCCCATTTTCACCTGTACAACCACGCTGAAACCAGTGGAAACAGGCAAGTGAAAAAGAAAGCAAATGTAAACTGAGGTCATTGTTCCTTTTTTCTCAGAGATAAGAAGATTTCACATAGCAATGCTCTCTGGGAAACAATCCATTTTAGATCAAATTAGTCCCAGTGGTAATGTTGATTTTTAGACACTGTGTTACACCAGGGATACATTCAATCCCACTGTTCTTTGTTGTTCTCATTAATAAGCCACATTATGTCACTCAGTTTGCATGCAAAAGTATCATTACTGTTATTTAATTACTTTGTTTTTGTAAGGAAAACTACCAGATTCGGTTGCGTATAACCAGTAAATGTGGCCAAATCAAAGTTGTTCACTCCAACCCAAATATTTTTTACTTTGTTTCTGCACATATAATTGCATGTAATTTATAGTTGTGTACAGAATTTTTATGATAAAACCTCATTAATCACAAATTCATCAATGCAGCAAAAATACATCCAAGCAAACGTGGTATAATGTTACAAACATAAGACATGTTTTAGGATGGAAAGAGGCCAGGATCCCCATCTTCATCTATCCCCTAATGTTACATAAATGACTAAGTCATCATATCAGTGGTTTTCACATGGAAATATAAACACCACTGAAATTCCATACGCTATAAATGGCTATGACTCTAGAGTGCTTAAAATTACCAAGAGTACCATAAGAATAGTGTACACAATATCCATTGAAGGATGAGAACAGCCAAGGCAGTGCTGGCAGCGTGGCGCACTTGATTTGGGGCATTTATTGCCATTCAGGCTTCTGCTCCCAAGTGCGTTATCACCTTCCCCTGTGCCCCCACATGCAGGTTGCTTCAGATCTGTGACCATTGGGGTCCCTCCAGCCCCTGAAGTGTTTTTTATATTTTTTATACCAGCTACTCTGGTCATGTAGCTCTGAATGCTTATGTATGGCTCCTGAGAGAACAGGGTCTTAAACTTTATTTAGGTCCTGAAGATCTATTCTAACCCTAATTAAAAATAGCCTTTCATGTAGGGCACTGCAGCCCGAGCTTCACCCTCTTCTCAAACACTGAGGAGCTGCTGCAAGCTGAGTCGCTCCTAATCTACAGCAGCATCCAGGTGAGAAAAATTTTGCTCTGTCTGTGCTTTTGTGACTAAACCAAAGCCAGGCTGTATTCTGATCTAATTATAGTCAGCTGCATGTTACCAGCTCAGGGTGTTTTTAACTTCAGAGTCTTGAGAAGACAATTCACAAACAAGCAGTGGTTGTGAAATCCAGTCAGGCAAGTCATGCCTCTGATTTTGAAGCAGAAATCCATTCTATGTTGATGGCACTATTGGCTCAAATATCATATTTACATTCTAGTTTTTAATGGCTTGCAGTTAGGAATCAGACAAGCTGTTCTGTAGGTGGTCTAAATTATATCCTGTGTGCCTGCTGCATGCTGAGAAGAGTTTGCTGATCTAAGAAATGATAAAAGACTAAGCAATCACCCACTGTAAGTCCAAATCTTTACTCTGGCAAACCTTACACTGATTTTTCATAGGAGTTTTGTCTGAGTAATGACTGTAGAATTTGGCCCATTTTGACCACACCAATGATTAACAGTCCAGAATCAGGACCCCTGTCCCTCCAGTCCATTTTAGGTATTTAAAGCTGATTCACATTATCACAATAACCAAAAATCTTAGTATATTCTAGCCTTTTTAACATCAAATTTCTCTATGATTAAGATATTTTCTCTATTTAACAGAGAATTAATAGCTTTTTTTTTTTTAGCTATATCTGATTACCTAAAAATGTAGATGCATGCTTTGTGGGATTTTCAGGAGTATGAGTGCCTGTCTCTCACTAAAATCAATGAGAATTAAGTCCTAAATGTCTTTAATGAGTCATACCAAAGTGACTGATGAAAGAAATCACATTAGACAGCTTTGACAAAGCAGGAGATTTATTCTGCCACCCATATGCCAAACCACTACTCAGATCCCTGCACTTGACTTCAGCTAAGACTATCATCCTCCTTTCTCTTCAACTCACTTCATTTCATGTACGGATCTCTAAGATGTGACCCGGTCTTTCATGCTGTACATAGCTCAGCTGTGAAGATTTTAATCCTGACTGAGACTGGGAATTACTGAACTGAATTAATTTAATTCAAATAAATGGTAAAACCTAGAAAGTGTAGTGACACTAGGAGAAAGCTACCACTTTCTATTTTTTATTTTCATTTTGTGTTTGAAATAGAAATGCTTGCAAAAGGGCTTTTTTTTACTTGGGAGAGAGGGTGGGTGGATGGGTTGATAAAATTTTAACAACAGATCTATGATAGGTCCCTAAATGGTGTCAAAAACAAACACCTTTTTGCTATAAAAGGTACAAAAGTGGCTATAAAAGCCTCTGCTGCTCTGCTTCCTGCCTGGGAGCTAAGCACAGACCGGTGCCCAGGTGCACCCACATCTAAGTCCTGTCACCTGGAGCTGCTGAGAGCAGAGCAGACTGTGGGACTGCACCTCCTGCCCTTTCTGTATTGGCATGTTCACGTACCTATGGCAGCAGGTAAGCAGTACAGTCATGGGGCATCTCTTATTGTAGACCCAAAATCAACACTGGGTGCATTACTGGGGGAAAAGGGGATTAGTTCTGGGCCAGTCCTGTGGCCTGGGCTCATAGTGATGGCAGCAGACTGGGAGGTGTTTCAGAGCACACCTCTCAGGAATTCATGCTCTGAAAACACACTGGCTAGTGGGAACAATTGGGAGATTTACCTCCTGATCCGAAGTAACATGAGACATCATGTAAGAATAAGATTAAAATGATTAATTTGAGGCAATCACTGGAGAAACAGGCCTTCTTTATGTTACTTTTTCATAATCCTCAAATAACCCCTGGAAGAAGGCAAATTTCAGTTTCCTTCAACACCTGCTAATATGTTTGAGATACAAGTTGTAACCCTTATTCCTCCTTCCTGTATCTTGTTGGACTTTGGCATTTGGGGGAGACATTTCTGTAGCTGTTGCTCTAATTGAGTATGGTTCTGCTTACAGCCATGAGTTATCAGCACTGTGGAGGTCCCTACAGTGTCTCAGCCCTCCATCAGGCTTAGGCTCAATTTAAAAAACAGTTTAGCAGATAAGGTACTTGCTTGCTTCCTGTCTTTATCCTATCACCTTACTACAAAGCCAGTAAAGAATAGGGAATAGGAATACCTGGGCTACTTCTTAATTCTCAATAAAATGCCAACAAGCTTGTGAATAAGCACAAAAGGACAGGAGGAAACTCTCCAACAAGTCCAAATCTTCTGCCAGCCCTGATGGATCCCCAAGCACGAATCCTGTCTCAGTGTGGTGTGGGCAAGGGTAGCAGGCAGCAAACCCTCCGCGGGTCTCACCTGCGGGAGCTGCTCCCACAGTTCATGGACAGCCAATGAAATACAGTTCTTGCACTTTCTTGTGATGGTTATTAGCAGTATAATAATTAAAATTTTCATTCTTACAGGCAAAAATGACTTTTTTGCTATTTTGTATGAAGAGCACTGCTGAAAGCTCATTGGTAGTATATTCATCTGGATGGTGTTTTCAACCTGGGAGCAACAATCTGTTATTTTCCTACCCAAGACCTTGGAGAAGGCAGGACACCTGCATCATGCCAGTCCGGGCAAGCCAGGTGGGTGCTGCCCTGCAGGAGGTCAGATCCTGCTTTTACTCAGAGAAGGAAGAATTTCTTCTTCCAGGAGCAATGTCCTCATCTTCACGGATCTGCAGTAAAAACTACAATTCTCCATGGCTGTGCTTCCCCCCACTTTGCCCTCCCTGGAGGCTGCCCACAGCCCAGCCAAGAGGCCACGAGTTACGGCCTCCTCCCAGCGCCCTGGATTGAACCGTGAGCTGCTGAACTGTCAAACGTGCTTTTTGGTGGGTGCACACAGTGATGTTTTGTCTGCTACTCCTTCTAAATCGAGTTCATTTGTCTTAGTGTTTCTCACAGATGGTTACAATAAGACTGAAAATTATTTCCCTGCTTTTTTTTTAAAAAAAAAAAAGGCAACAAAAAAAGCCCCCTCTCCTTTTTGGTTTCTTAAGCGAACTTAGATATCTTAGGAAGTATACTCTGAATATTATGTTAAACTATTCAGTGAAGTAACTTTAGTTTTGCTTACCTGGATTTTTAAACCATCAAAACTTTTTGAGATGGAAAGGTTCCTCTGCAATCCAGGAAAGAAACATCTTTTCTGCAGTGTCTTAGGTGGAAAAGGCTATATATAAAGATAATAACACGATAATATTTTCAATGCTATCCCTGGTCATTGCATTAATCATCCTTGTGCATAAAAAGTAGTAGGCTTTTTGATCTGCCTATATATTCTTCTGCATATTTGTTTCACATTTATAGCTCTTTTTTTCTTTTTCATCTAGCTTGCTAGATCATGATGGGATAATTTCAGGAAGCCTACAGCTAGATTTCCTCCTGCCTGCACTGACTCTCTGCTCTGAACAGCAGGACATCTATTCCACACTAATATAAGAAAAATAAGAACAGGTTTTCGCCGCAAGAGGTTCCTCTCTTAATTCATTCAGACTTTCTAGGAGAAGGGATGAAAATGGCTTTTGAAATATAAAAGACTGGTGTAGCTAACTCTTCAGTAGGGTTTGTCATATCCCATTAGCAGCGATTTAGAAATATCAGTGTCATAATGTGTTGGCAATCACTCATCTTTACCAGTATCAAATGAATGCCTATTCATGTTAGCGTGCAACCTGTCACTCAAACAGCTACAAAGACATATTGAGTAACAGGAAAAAATTGCTAATGCATGTAGACTTTCATGTCACCAATATGAGTAATAGAATAACATGCTTTATCCTGTAGAGACGGGTACCTATGTCAGTGTACACTAAACAAAAAAGTCACCATCACAGGTGCTTTCACCACATCTGCAAATTTTACATTTTAGATATTCTTTTAGCTCTATTAAATTCCCTTGTTATACACGTATTTCATGGCCATAGTGCTTGTTGCAGTTCAGATGCAAAATATAGTTCCTTTGCCTATTAACACCATATTTTTTTCACTTGTATTCAATTAGGCCCATTTTATTTTATAAACCTCTGTGTTCAGTCATTGTAAGGTATTACTGTTACATATTCCTATAAATAATTGTTCACTTTAAGGATAAAGTGAATAGGAATTTGCTTCCAAAGCATTTTCATCAATATACTGTCAGCTTACTGCTGATACCTCTTAATTACATGGGCTTTTTTTTTTGTGGAGATTTATCCTTAAATCTCTTGATAATCCCAGCAAAATCTTGATGTCAACTAATGGACCACTCCCCTCACAGTGCAATTATATCAAGCAAAGAAAAGGATCTAAATGATTCCTTTCCTTTTTCCTCAATTTAATGATATAAAACTGAATTTAGGAAATGCCAGTCCACAACAAGAAAACTCACAGTAAAAGAGAACAGGTTACATGCCTTCCTCTGAACAGAAAAAATTTGGTTGCAAGTCTGTGGCATGGAATTTCATCTTTTATTAATTTTATTCAGACTCACAAATGAATACACATTATTCAGCTTTTGTCTGCAAATAAAAAAAAACAAAGCAAACTACGCCTACAAGGCTTCAGAACAGGAAAGAGAGAGAAGCAAAAGGATAGTCCTGAATTTTGAATAAAATTTAGATGTTAGGTGGCTGATCTATTTGAAATATAATTGCAGTTGCAAATATTCTAGGGTTGTGAGGTGAAATTTAATAAATAAATAAAAAATTGGGTGTGAACACGCCGTTGATCTGGGCATTCGGCAAAGTGCCATCTCTTACAGACCTACAGAGGTTTTGTGCACATTTTTCTGATTGAATGCTATTCTCCCAGTCAGTCAGAGCGCGGCCCGAGTTGCCAGAAATCATTCATCAGCCCCTTGCAGAAAAGGCTGTCAGCTAAGGCTACAGGCCTAGCGCCAGGCTGTCAAGCTTTGGGCTTGCAGCCAGTCTGTCATGGTTTGAGGCTGGTAGCCAAGCAGTAACTTTGATGTTTAAGGGGTTAGCCAACTGGTATGTGAGGGTGGCCTATCAGCTCAGAAATAATATACCGCACTCAAAGGTCATGAGTTCTGAAACTAATCTGGCTGTTATAATATTTCTAATAAAAACTGAGGTAGACATCTTATATTGTAAAAAGTGTTCAAATTATTTCAGTATTTGTTTTGATTAAAATTTCCATTACACGTGCTTTTCATTATGCAACTCAATTAGTATATAAAAGATTTTCTGTTTAAAATGTTCAAATGAGCATAATTGTTCAATTTGGAAAGATTACAATGCTTTTATTTAATTAACACTGCAATAAATACTTCATTTTGTAATGAACCCCATACTTTTGGGCCATTAACCATTCAATAAATTTACAGTATGGAAGGTTCTTTATGGGGAAGAAGATAAATAAAGCTATTTAAATGAGTGTGCAACAGCTCTGATGCTAAGCAGCAAATTATAGCTTTTTGCTCCCATCCACTAGAGTTGTACCTCGATTACAAACATATGGGAATGTAATAAACACTATACATTTCAATTACTATTTTGAACATGAGTTACACAACACTCTTCCAAATTTGCTACATAGAAATGGAGTCCACAGTCATGGCATCTTCCCAGAAAAAGAAGATTAAATAAATTTTCATCTGTCTTTCGCCTTCTCCTTCTCCTACTCCATCCACAGCTTCTTCAGTTCTGCAAACCCAAAAAAAGTTTTGGAATTTCCAGATTTAGATCAGATCATTTGTTTCTTCATGAGAATAAAATGAATCAAAAAACTCCCAGCTATTCAGTAGTTTATTATTTGCAATAGCAATATGATGAAGGACAATCCCCTGGTAGTGGTGCAGCATGATGCACTCATATGCACACCAAGGAATGAAATAACAGAGAACAGGGGTTCTAATGCAATAAAAGGAATATAGTGCAAACCCCAGCACTCCAGTTGGATCATTTATTAACATCCCTCCATTCTGACACCTCTGACAACTGTGTCTAAATCCATAAAGCTGAAAGAGGCGAAAGAGGCTCTTCTGAGTAGTGGAAGTACTGCTCAGAGTGAGATGGGAAGTAAGAGCCTGGAGTCCCCACAGGCAAGGTGATCTGAACCCGCAGTGCCTGACGTGACTGACTGAAAGGTGTTAAATGCCTTCAAATCCCAACAAAACCATCAGAACTGGGAGCTCTCGACACTTGCAGAAGCTGTTCAGCATCCTGTTTCATTTCGGACTGCCTGGGGACTGCTGCTGGAGCTTCAGCACCATTCACCTGCTGGGTAGGTGTCATGGAAAAGTGGTTCACTTCTGTCAATATTTTGTGTCATTTCATGGCTCTATGCAAGGAGGTAAAATGGGAGGGCAAAGCTATTTCAGATTTACAGGGCAGCTCAGCCAAAAAAGCTCATAAAACTCTAGTTTGCCAAAAATGCCAACATAACCAGTAACAAAATATAATTTGTGAACTTCACTGGGAAAAAGGCCTCTTTGTAAAACTATGATATCATCTAGCAATATGGATTCAAAAGTTTTTATTGCTTTATTAGCCAAACCTCCCTTCGTCTAATCCAGATGTTACAATCCAGAATCTTTAAATGAAAACCAAAGAAACACCCAAAAACCAAACCAAACAAACAAAAAAAACAAACCCAAGAAAATACCTTAGAAATGCATTAGACTTTCCTTTTTCACACTTTTAAAAAAGGCTGGACAGCATTTTTCAACAATGTCCACGGGAGTCCTTTTAGATATTGTACTGTTTACAGTATCAATTGTTTACAATAATTATGAAACTAAAATAAGCTACATAACCATGTATTTAGGCATTCCTTATGAACTGTAACCATGGAGCAAACTACTTGAAAAAAATTACTGCACGCTGTATTTCTCAGCTGTTATTTGAAGATGTTTTTTCTTAATCTGAAAATAATATATGAACAGCAGAGACATAAGATAAAATAAAATGCAAGTTTAGAGAACATGTAAAACTACAGGTGAAATGAAAAAGTACTACTGAAAAGTTTTTCTTAAGAACATCTAAAATTCCTAAGTATACCTTAAAACAAGTACACATTTAAAATGGATTTTTTCAGGAAATCTAGCCACCTGCTTTTGTATATTTTCTGGAAAGAGAAAAAAGATAGACTCCTGTTGTGCAAAAATAAATTGTGCAGTTTGTGGTAACTTTATTAAAGATGAGTAATTTTTAAAGCTAGCAGTGAGACATAAATGTTTAACACAAGAGTCTCTTTCTTATGCAGGCTTTGAATAAGGACATGCCTGTTTTAAACTGTAGATTTACAGGGAGAGAAGGAGGAAAATATTTTAAAATATTAACTGTGTAGTCTAGTCAATTAAAGTGTTAAAATCAGATTAAAAACTCAACAAGCCACGTCCTGTCCTATACAAGCTTCTTAGTCCCTGGCATTTGCAAACCTAGTGAACTAGGATATGAGCCTCCAAGTATGTCAGTGAGGTTGGTCTCACTGTAATAATTGTAATAATGCACTTAACATTGCTAGGAGAAGAAAAGATATATCCCTTAAAGTCTATTTTGAGGGTCTATTTCAAGGGCCTGATTAATTGATATACTTAAGACTATTTCAAGGGCCTGAATAATAATTAATTAAACATGTGCTACGTTTCATGGTACTTAAATACAAGTATATGAAGTAGTTTAGTTTAAATCTAAATGTTTCTCTCTGATAGTTATCTGATTATTAGTTTTCTTTCTAATTTCAGACTATGAGAACTGCTCTTTTCTTGCCTAACTGCATGATTTAGGGTCAACCAGATTGAGATACGATAAAAGATTCCTTCATAATTAACTGATGTTATCAAACTCCAAACATAAAAGCAAAACATTTTGAAAAATCAGGTCCTCCAGTTTAATTCTGCAGTGTTGTCTCTGAACTCTCCACCTAGGGAGAGAGACATCTTCAGGTACCAAGGAAATATGACATTCCTACCTTTCACGTATAAGGCAAATGAAAATTTAAAAAATCAGCCATAATAGTCTAAAGGATAAGTCATTAATTTCCTGCTTTTGACTGTTCTGGCAAAATTATTTTATTTTACACAAAGGGGGTTGATTTTGTTTCAAAATGTTTTTTTCTTTTCCATTCTTGTCCCAATCCTGCAAAACTCTTCATCCTTCTCTTTTTATGGCAATACAAACACTGAAAGTAGTAATGATACTCACTCCAATGCTGTCTTCCCTTACACCTGATCCTTTATCTACTTACGGCACTTTAAGAAAATAATTGAAATTATCAGTGGTTTGGTTTTTGGGTTTTGGTTGGTTTTTTGGTTGGTTTTTTTTTTTTTTTTTCCCAGTTCCTTCAGTACATGATTATGAACCAAATTTACTGTTTTCTGAAATGTGTGTTGTAGGACCCTGGCACTGTCCTGAAGGGTAAGCTGGGAATGAAGGGTAAACTGGGAATATAGTCAAGAATGTTAATTTTTTGACCAAGCTGTCTCATAATGGCAGCAGAAGGGGATGGGGTTTTGTGGGCTTTGGGTTTGGTGGTTTGGGGTTGTTTTGGGGGTTTTTTTTGGCTTTGCAGAAGTCTGAAACTACGCCATTAGGACACTTCTGAGTTACATGACCAACAGACGGTCTTGTCTGGTGCCTTAAATGAATGCCTTGTCCTTTATTATATAGATCAGAAGTTGAAGTATCACACATCTCACATGCACAGCACTCAGCACTCAGTGTGAGCTCTTCTGAGATCCTTATCTCTAAATCAGTTTTTCTTCAAAGTCATAAACATCTGGAAATTGTGCACTGTTCTTGCTATAGAAATCAAACACTCGAGTCCTTATTTGATCTCCCAGGGAACATTCCCGTTGCTTTCTTCTGTTGTGTAGGTGCCATGGGATTTGGCTTTCTATTTGACAGCTTCTTTTCTTAGGTGACTGGGAATTAGTCAGACAAGGATAAATTAGATCTGGTTTTGCCAGCTGCATTATTTAACTGACTAAATAACAAAATGTTCAAGAGACAGTAGGAAGTTTTATATTGAGTTAAAGCTGTTGCAAGAGAAAAGTCAAAGTCTCATTTGCCCTTACCAGGCATGAAATGCCCAGTGCCCTTCAGGATTTACCTGTCCTAGAAAGCTGTGGGCCATTATGAAATCCAAACTCTTAAACATGCTCCTGGTAGTGGGTGAGACATATGCCTAACATAATGTTTTGCCTGACTAAGGAAAAGAAATAAATAAACAGAGTAGGTATACAGTGATTTCTTCCTCAAGCAGTCCTTGCAGCTTCTCACGGTATCAGGCTTTGGGAATTCCTAAGTTGTTTTCTAAGAGATAACACTCAATATTGGCGCATAATTGAGACATTAATAATTTTTTCCAAAAGAGACAGATCTTGCTTCATCTGAATGCAGCAAGAGTTGCGCTTGGCCTGATATTTAAGAATGGAAATTTCCATAGCAGCTTCTTAAAAACAGGTTTGCATAGAAGGCTCTTGTGCAGCCATGGCTCGACTTTAAAAGGAAGAGCTTTAAAGGATTATTGGAAAGTTTTTACTATTTTATCCTGGTTTTTACATTTTCTCTGTTACTACTATCAGGTGATCTCAGTAGCTTCATAAGAAATTTAATTTAGGATTTTTTCTTAATTTATCAAAAAAACCCCAGTGTTATATATTACATCTTTAGAGCTAAGGAATACAGTACCTCTTATTATAGTGATTCTACTGGCCTTATGGTAAAAATCCTGTTCCCATCAGCCAACGTTCCCTAACATTTTATCCTATGCTCTTCGTTGTCTCCCATATATCAGGAAGCAATGAGCATGTGCTGGGTTTTTCATGGAAAATACAGTCTAAATAAAATATCACAAAAAAATAGAAAAATGAACTGCACATTGGAGGAACAAATCTTCCATTTTTCATGTCAAACACAACAATTTCTTGTTGGAAAAAATGAAAGTTTTCTATCTGTGTTTTCTTTTCCACTAAAAAATATGTTAATTCACTCTCTCTCCTGTTTATATTTTTATTTTCCTTTAATGTTTCCTTCAGGAAAACAGGAATTCTGACCAGGTCTCTTTTCTTGAATGCTCAAATAGAAAATTTCCTTGGCAGCTTTGCACCTGCAGGATGTGACCCCTTGCATGGAGCAGGACCTGCTGGAGGAGCTGGCTCATTAAAACATCTCAGAAATAGGAGAGACCAGCAGCAGGTGAGCAAATGCATTAAGTTTCAGTTCTCAGTTTATCTTTGTGCCCTAAAAGCCTGAAGCAGTTTCATATAAATGTCTTAATTGTAAGACTGCAAATAAGGTGCACCAGATTCTGAAACTGAAATTATGAATAAATACTTTTTTTTTTAACAAGTTACCTCACATCGTTAAACTTTCTGAAGGGCTGTCTATATTTCTTAGAATTTTCTCTTTGCACAACCCCATTTAAGTCTTAAAGTTCATTCAAAGGATATTTATAGCTATGATGAAGGATAACAAGTTTCATGTGGGCATCTGAATATATGAAAAAAGAGCAGCAAGTGAGACTGACTATACACTGGTGAAGCATCAAATATGTATTTACTTTTGTGAGTTCAGGATGCCAAGCTAATTTATGAGCAGCTGAATGAAATAGAGCCATAAGTGAGTTCAAGTAAGTGGTCACCTCAGATAAGTAAAAAGAACCCAGCACTACTGCCCTCACATTTAACCACGGGAGATGTTGCCTGTCATGTTGGACCATGTATATTTGTGCAATAAGGAACAAGGGGAACTTAATGCTCTTCAAGGGGTCTAAAATGTACATTTAGTGGTATTAATAAGCAATTGTGCTGCAGGAATCTCCGTGGCTCACTGTCTTGTTCTGGTCTGGGAATTGTCAATCTCTCTACAGCACGTGAGAATAACATGTTGGGATGCCACAAGTATGTGGGGTAACATTTACGTAACCTTCAGCCTTTGTGGGAAAATAAAAGCCTTTGTTACTTGGATCTGACTCTGTAGCAGATGGTATGAATAAATGTTTGCAATGCCAGTGTTGTTCAGCTTGGCTGATCGATTCTGTCATACTCCCAAGGAGGTAGAGAGGCCTTAAATAACTGATTCAGGATGTAGAAAATATTTTCTTTTTCCTGTTGCAGTAGTATTATGTAGAAGTGATGCTATTCTGACTGCCAGCTTCTCACTCCATGAGATGCATGAATTATGTAAATATTGATCAGATTTTTAGCAAAGTTCACCCAGCTTATTGCCAACCCTTTCACGTATTTTAATTCCCAAAGACGCGTAAAGCACAATGATTGCTATCTTTTTTCTTTTTTCTTTTTTCTTTTTTTTTTTTTTTTTTTAAGTATTATTGTTGCTTGGACTAACCAGAGCTGATGCAAAACCTGTGTTCAATTCTTGATCAAATTCTCTCTCATTTCCAGCCTGGCCAACAAATGCATTCTTACAGGGGAACAATTTGGCAAACCTTTCTTTGGCCAGTATGAGCCTGATGACAGCAATCACCTTATTTCTTATGTGTGGAATACAGTGCCTAGCATACTGGCCTGAAGCTGACTCAGGACTTCTAGATGCACACTATGAATAAAAACAACACAGCAATTCATTTATGGAATTGGCATAACATCTCTTCTCTTTCCTTAAATTTTCCTCCTTTCTTTTCAGAAGCCAAGGTGATGGATCTCACAAATGCAGGCACCAGAGCTTTTTTTTGGAAGGGTTCAATCCCTTACGCCCCGCATCCCCAAAAGGCTTCAGTCCTTAAACCTCGATCATGTGCCAAGCTTTAATGTGGACCCTGCTAAAGCTGGGCCACAGAGCCTAAGCTGCTTTTTTGTGCAAAATTTCCACTGAAAAACTCACTGATTTTTCATAATTACCAAAAGCATGTGCCACTTTCAGCTTCTGCACTACAAAAATTTGCTGGAGCACCTACTGTGGTATCAGGTGGGAGAAGTAAGTTTCTGCATGTTTCTGATGTAAAATCATTTTTATTTTGTCAATGTCACATAAAGAGCTTTATCTTGGTTTTGTTCTTCAAACTTCTGGTCTATTTTTAACCGATCTCCTCTGTTTATGCTATATTGTATCATTTAGAAAGCTGTGAAACCTCCAAGGGTTTTTCAACCCTTTTATATCCTTACCACAGTACATATCAGACATGCTCCTGCAGAGAATTCCTCACTGCTCTTATCAGACCACAGCAAAGTCTCAAGATAGTCTTTCTCCATGTCTTAAAGTGAGGGAGATACATAAATATTTAAATATTGGTGTCTACAAAACTGTTATTTGAAGGAAAAGAAAAACCTCTGGACCATATTCGCATATGAATAATTTCATTGATACCAATAAAGCAAAGCTGTATTTACAATATTGTAACTTAGACAGAAATTCCCCTATCTCTGTCCTACCTGAATTTATAACAGATGCATAAGTACTCTTTGGGATATATACATTATGAACACAGAACTGTCATCACGCCACTCAGGACTACATTTTAACCTGTACATGTGGTGTACACCTGTGCTTTTTCTGACAATACACTTGATTTGCAGTGTGGGAAACTCCCAAGTTCAAAGCTAATCTAGTGTCTTTTGTTCTGTCTTATGAGATATTTTTAAGCTTTCCTCTGTAATTCTTACACAGCTTCTGGGTTAGCTGCATCTTTAGTTCCACCTCCTTTAAGAATATGGAATTTATTGTCACTAATACAGAGTTAGCTACTAAGAAAAGAAGGACCCGTTGCAAAGCACAAAGGATTATGATGTGTCACAGCAATGTTGTTGTTCAAATGCCCTGGTCTATATATTTTCTCTCAAAGTCAATAATATTTGAGATTAAATCGTTTTCATCAAATTCAAAAAAACCAGACAGAAAGTCAAACCCCACAGCTAAAGGTAGAGCTTCTTCACTGTTTCACTTCAAAAAACATAATCACTGTCTCTGCTAAATTCACCCTGCAATAAACCCTTGCACTTTCTTGTGATGAGCACTATGGAGACATTATACAACTTTTATTTTCATTTCGCTCATTCCAAAAAAAGATCACCAACCTCTTCTCTTTCTTATTTTCCCAGGCCAGACTGTTTATGGACCCAAATGGGACCATTCACCTCGCTTCCCTCACCCGCTCTTGCTGTACTCAAGGCAGCTGCTGTGTTCTAAACTCAATGATAACAGAAGTTGGCTATCTGGACTTTTACAGGCAAAATGGCTATATCCTATATATGGAGTATACTAGCCTCTTTGTAATTTAATGCTGGCATCTTTGACAAGGTAGCTGCATTCTGTCTCACAGCATGTTGTATATTTTAAATGCTGTTGTACAACTGCAAGCCAGACCGCATAGTATAAAGTAACGGCAGAACAAAAAAGAGATTCAGTACTAACAGGCAAACCACAAAAGTTTTGGCTGAGCATCCAAAACTGCTAATGCTTATCAGGACCTCCTGAGAGCCCCCCTCCTTCCTGCAGCCCAGAAACCTCCATTGCCAAGTGTCCTGATCCTCATTAACTTCACATCACTGTCATTTGCTAGTTTTTTGCAGCAGCAGCCCCCGCAAGCTGCTTGGCACTTCCCAAACACAGTAAGAGACGTGCTTTGCTATTGTTTTCTCCTTTTTTTTTTTATTATTTTGGGGGATGGCAGGAGACATGAACTGTGCTGGAGAAATTACAGAATTAGTGCAAACCCTGCTCTCTTTCTGTGCAGCAATGTAATGTCCTCTGATGAGAGCTGGAATCTGGCCTCTCCGGCCTTTTAGAGGTCCTTTATTATTTGTCAAACCGTCAGGCCTCCAACCCTACCAAGCTTTGTCTGATGCATGGAAGCGGCTCCATGAAGTTCAAAAAGAGACCTGTATTAACAATTATGCCCAAGAGCTTGCGGTTTAGCAGGGACAAGGGCTCTTACACACATGATATGAGAGTTCATCATTGTAGAGAAGAAAAGTTTAAATATAGCTCTTTCCATAAATGCCTTTATCAAGCATTCACCTGCCAGACAGTAACTCCTCAAGCTTTTCCTTCCTCTCCCCATTTCTGCTCAGTCTACATCTGCAGGACCACAGCTGTCATCTACATCACAGCTGTCAAATGCAGTGCTAAGACTCCATACATATTTCTTGACAGAAATGCCATCACTGATCCTTTCTTCTGCCAATAAGCACTACTGCAAGGTCATTTGGGGTTTTATACAGTTTCTAAGAAATGGTCTCGGACCACAGATGAGCTTCAGGATGCACTATGTAATCACAACTTTATCTGGAAACTGCAATTACCCTTCCAAAGGATAGAAATTAAGATCAACATTTTCTTCACTAATTCTCTATTTCTTTCCTTTTTCTTCCTCCTTATCTGTCTGCTCTTCTTCTCCTACTGTTATTTTGCCCATTTGGATTCCTGTGACAGACTGCCCTGCTTCCTGCCCCTCTCTCTCCTTTCCGTCCTTCTCCTGTGGTTTGCAATGCTCCTACGTTACGATTTATGAGTTGTACTTGCAACCACAAGACCCAGTGTCTGAATGGTATGATGGCATATGTGTGAGATAACAACAGCAAAAAGATTAGAAAAACTAATTTTTCTACAGATCCTTAAGAATCACTATTTTACAGGGAAACAACTACTCTAAGCCTTAACAAATCTGTGACCTGTCAGTGCCCTGGGAAATATCTGTTAGGTGTCACCAACACTCAGATAAAAGCACTTGCTAACATGATTTCCCTCACTCAGAGTGTGACAATGTTATCCCTTGGCTCTGATCCACAGTGCCAAAAAGAGTGAGTATGTATGGGGGTTTTTTGTTTGTTGTTTTTTAGCAATAGCAAACAAGGCTTCTGGCTCCCTCGTGGGTGGTATATTAAATATGAATTTTTTCCCACCTAAAGAGATTCAGCAATTTTCTCCCCACCCTGCTTGAACCATAATATTGTGCTAATATTAGTTACACCTTGGTGTTGCTACAAATCAGATATGCTGGTATTAGGCTTTTCTTCTTGTTTTGTGCTTTTTGTGAGTTAGAAAAAAAGTAATTACCTCATGATGTAGTACCAGAAAAAGCATTATTACCCAGATTTTCATAACATGTAATACTTTCACATAGACATAGTCCTGCTGTAGATAATGGTATATGTTCAGTAGTTGTAGTGGTATTCCTTAGCAAAGGGCAGCAGTGGAGATTATGTATAAAACAGCAAATTGTCAGATAAATCATTAGGAAATTCTCATGATCCCCCAGACATGTCTCCATGGGAAATGAAGTGACAAAAGTACCTGTGAAATGGCTCTAACTAACAAATTAGTTCTTGTTGGCAGCTGAAAAACTAAATAATCCTTTGTTTTAGGACAGACATTGAATCCAAACAATAATTCCCTGAGGAAAAAAAGCCCACCATCAAGTACATCCTTCACTGTTGTTTCATTTCTCACTTTGATAAAAAGACAGGTTCTTCTTTCCCCAGCTGGTGAAGAAGAAAATAATGCACAACTAACAAGGCAGATCTGCCTTTTTTAACTACATATTAGAATTACCCAAATCATCTAACATGCTGCGTTATTAACAATGTATTTCTGAGCAGGTGTGTTAAGAAAGAAAACTCCCCTACCTGAAAACATGCTATTAAAGGCTGGCTGTTGCTCATGTGAAGCTATGATCTTGCACTGCTATCAGTGAACACCATAGTTTGGCCTGGGTTTACACACTGACTGCTTACATATTTCATAATTATATATTATTGCATAAATACTTCGTATCAGCTCCACTGCTTTCTGGACATACTTCCCTCATCTGTGCCACTCTGCTCTATAACCGTGCAGGGGTGGGGAACAAGGCCTTTACTCTGTGTTTTCACTGCAACTCTGTTTTACTTAAGCTAGAAATATGTGTTCAAAATGGCTAGTGAATTTTCATGAGCAAGAAACTAGACACTGTGCTTTCTAACTCATCTCTCAGAACCACCAGAAATAGTGACTTCCCACTAAGAAGTCCCCTCCAAGCACTTTGGCTCACTGGCTGGGCCGTGTAAGAAGAGTTTATATATACAGTGGATTATATACAATCTTTGTCTGGCTAAGTCTTTTGCTTTTAAGTTTGTTAATCCTAGTATCTTTGGGTTCTGACTCACAAGTCAGATAGTCATCTTAGGATGTCTGCAGTGATTCCTGCTCTTTGGAGCCTGGACCACCCGCCTCTTGGAGATCTCCCCCTAACCACAACTTCTTCCCATTGCAGTGTGACTCATCTGCTCGTGGACCAGCTGTCACATTCTCACATCTTTAAGTAAGGAGAGAAGGTCAAAAACCCACAACACCTCCAGCATAGTGCTCATCTGCAATATGGGCAATGCAGACTCGTGTTCTCTGACACTTTGAAGGAAGTTAAACTTGTTTATCTGAACTCTGGGCAAATGGTAAATGGACCTCTCTCCCCTCCTCACCTCCCTTCCCAGAGGTTTCATCAGCACTGTTTTACCCTGCTCCATGTGAAGCCCTTTTCTATATCAGGCCATGCACCCACCTGACCTTGGAGGCTGTTTTGAACAGCCTTGTGCGTAGTGCATTGGCCATCAGGACCTGCAAGGTCTGACCATGTTCATAAGCAGGTATTTAGGTGTTTAGGGATATTTACAGTTAGAAATGTACTCATGTAGGAGCTCAGTGAAACTGAGGTACAAGCTGCAGGGGGATTTTTCAGGAGCTACAAATTAAAGTGCCCAAGTCCCAACACACCAGTTAGTGATTGTTTTAGTGCTAATAAGGAAGGGAGTAACAAGTATGGAAAAACAAAGTTTGCTGAAGCGCGGATGTCTGGCACAGAGTTTGAAAGACTGTGATAAACAATGTAAGGAATGACAGGAACAGAATTTCCTTTTCGACAGAGGCAGCTTTTGGGTGCATATGATGCATAATTCTGTTTTTATTATGATGGAAGTTAGTAAACGTAACTTTGCATCTTGTAGCTGATAGTGGAGTACCCACTGGTTGTGAAGAGATGGGCAAATATAACAGATTTGTATGAAATGTTAGAAACTGTCTCTGAGGCCAGTTCATGCAGGCTGTAGCGAACTATTCATTTTTCTGTGGGGGAAAAACACCTTCTCTAAAAGCTGCCAGTGTTGATTCTGATCCCATGAAATAATAGAAAGTTTTTTGTTGTTTATACAAGTCTTCCCATTGTTTTTGTTTGGTAATGGAATGAGAATTAATACAAAGTCTTCCATTTTCCCACTTGGAAGAAGTCATCCCTAGTACTGACATTCAACCTGGGAAAATCTATTAGCACCTTGCCTTGTACCTAGAGCTTTTCTATTCTTGACTTTTTGACTGCAAACTTTGTTCCAGCTTTTCATGTCATGGTTCTCTGCCACCTGTCGAAATGATATTATTTAACAGGGTTTTTTTATCCTCAAACAGTTCTTCACAGAATTTTGCCATCTGGCCATCATGGCCTGTTTTTCTGCATGTCATCTGTTTTTGATTTAACAATTCTAGTTTGTGGTTTAGAAACTCTCGTCTGTGACCTCTATATCTTGACTATTCTGTGTGAGTCACCTTCATCACCACTGTCTTCTAATTCCTCTCATTTCTTCTGATCTCCTCTTCTTATAACTGACTAAACAGATTTGTTTATTTTAGCTCTAGTCTAGCCTCTGATCTTGTGCTTATTTAATCCTTAATCCTCTTTAACACCTCAATTGAGATACATTTTTCTTTTTGGGCCATCTGTTTTTTTTTAAATGAATTCTTAACTACAGTAGTGTCTCAAGAAGCCACTTAATATTTAGATCCTCCGTCTTCAACACTAATAGCACTCAAAAATTATTGATGTCAGTAATGAAGTGCTTGAGCAGAAAGTAGAATACAGAGCTCAGTTAAACCAACAGTCCTGTAATATTTTCATTGTTCATATTGTTTAGGCTTTGAAGATAGACATTTCAATAACATAAATTTTGCAGTTGTCAAAAGGAGATACAAGGCTATCTTTGGTTTGATCTTTTGTCCACCTGTAACACTGTGTCTGGGTTTCCCTCTATTGCTTCTTAAGAGGCAACAGTGTAGTAGACACAACTGAATTTTTTCAGTACAGAACTCTGCAGACCACTGGTCACCTTTGATAGGCTTTCCTGTTCCAAGAGGGATGACTGATCTCTAACATTTCTTTATTTACCCCTGTGTGCAGTATTAAATTCATAAAAATTGTATGTACACCTGCTGGAATGCAAGAAAGATTAACTGAATTAACTTCTGCATTGATTCACTGATTTTTCTTCTTCCACAAGACTAGTGATTAGGACAAAACTTGGATCACCAACATAGTGACTGGAGCTACAGAAAGCAGCATGCAGATGACCACAGTCAATAATTCAGCAATTTTTTTGCTCTTTACTAATATAGCTTCTCTGGAAATATGACCTTCTCTGTTTGCCTAATTGTCTTACCTTGAGACAATTACCTTGAGGTAGCTGTCAGTCAGCCTGTGTGGTAGAAGCATCAGCCAACACATCTAACATCTGTATCATCTTTTTGGTTTTGAATTTTGCACTACTTCAGTTTGCCATGCATTCACGGAAACACAACAGATATTGGGTATATTGATTGCTGCAGTGCTGTGCTGTTGTCTGGAGATCTTCCCACACTGCTGACCTGGCTGGCTAAACAAGGCATCAGCCACGCTTTGGCACTTTGCTCTTCCTACAAAGAGTTGCTTTTAGCACCGTCTACCTTAACCAGTGTAACTCTCCCAAAATGGCACTCTGTGTAGCTCCCACCACCATCAGCTCCTGCCATTGAGCAGCATTTCTTCTTAAAGACGGGGCTGTGATGGCTGAAACATGGCTGTGCAGTAGGCATAGGGAAGAACTGGATTTGTGTTTCAGCTATGCTTTTTCTTTATGATAAACCTGTTTCTAAAAGAAGAACGTGTCTTGAATAAAAATGACAAACCAGAGTCTTCCGAATGTACTAGTTTGCTCTTCATTGCCAATAACTCCTGTAGCAATACTAAAGAAAATACCTGAGTGTCTGTAATCACAATATTTCTTGTTCAATATTATGTACAATATACATAACCCTTGCTGAAACTACTACTGAATATACTCTTGACAAAACCATGAGGCTATCCAATTTACCTGTACTTTTCTTAGAAGTGCTTTTCAGGGAAAGATGTTTAAGGGAAAATTTAGGAAATCCAGCCTTGAACAAATAGCAGATAAAGTCATTAAAACTTCAGTCTTTGACTACGCTGACATCTGTGACTTTTCTCAGTTCTGAAAAATTTCTCAGTTTTCTTGCCAAAACTGTCTTATTGGTGAGCTTTTGGTGACAACAATATCCCATCTATGAGAGACCCTGGTTAAGGAGAAAAGGCACAACTTAAAAATTTGTTTTCCTTTATACATATGCTGGAAAAATTATTCTACATCAAGAGAAGAAAATATAACTGAAATGGTATTTAATGAAGGTAGTTCTTGAATATTCAAGAACATAAACTGACAGTAAATAGTTTTGTTAGAGAAACATGGGGGTTTAGCATTCTTTTCCTTTTTTGGGCTTTTTTTCTTGTTATTGTTTTCTGAAGGCTTCATACAAGCATTTTGTACATGGCAGAGCATGTAAAGATTAACAATGAGTGAACTCAAAAAATAGAAATTCTATGTAATATAGGAAAGCTCTTTTATTGTTCTGGCAATTTTAATCAAAATAGTTGATCGAAAGAATAGCTCTAAAAGGCTGTTTAAAGCATGTATGATGTAGCAATTGTGTCACTCAGTAGTTGGCTTCATGATGGACATTAAAGAAGTTTACTTATTTTACACTTTCCATGCTTAGATACATGTTAGCGATTAATTAGAGTTCGTGTTTCAAGCAGATGGAGGTCTCTTTTTTTGCCTTTAATTAAAGTTGATTCCTGGAACATAACACCACTGTTTTTGTTAATGTAGTGGTAAAAAAACATGCTCATACATGGATCAGTGAAGGTAAGCAAACATGCCTTACCATACCTGGGCACCATGAGGACTGTATTTGCCATGAAGTTGAACTAGACAGACCCAGAGCTTGGCTACAGCTTGGCAGAGGGACAATACATAGAAATGTGTGGATAATTATATTATTTCATCATCTGTGGCTTTGGTAATGGTGATGTAAAATCAATGATAAATCACATCTCTGTGTGAAATTGTCACTGGGCTGTCTCTCGACTGTTGTGCTTTTAGAGTCAGCCAACATAAATCCATTGCTTCTGCACAGAATTAGCATCTTCAGAAAGAAAAGGACAAAACTTCTGAAAGGCTCCCATTTCATACTTCAGTTGGTAGTTGAGCTCTTTGTGAGAATACGTACTGAAACAGGTGCACACAGATTGATACTGCTCGGCTCTATCATGTAATATGAAATATATATGAGAAATATAAATCCTGCTGGTCTCTTCTAGCTCTGGTAGCTTTAGAACAAGCTGCTGTCAAGTTTAGAGTCTTCTACTTTGACTTAGGCTTTCAATGATGCACAGATGCTTGTCTTTGGACCTTTAGGAATTGACTGGAAATAAATATAGAAATACATAACTATGCCTTTAAGAAAGGAGAACCTCAGCTTCTGTGTAGCTTTTCTCGAAGAGCTGCTGATAAACTTCTGATGGTTTGTCTTTTCTGACAACTGCTTCATAACTTTAAAAATATTATCTCTGTTCTCATCTCCTTATTAGGTAATTTTAATCACTTTGCAGACATGTCAAATTCATCCTATTACTGAGAACAAAAAATACCCCATGCACAGCTTTCACAGTTCAAATGAGCCATGATTCAGAACATAAAAGCAAATATTTTCTACAGAAAGATAATGTGTTATCCAAACAAATATAATTAGAAACAATCTAGTGAAATAACACTCATAGTTCCAATTAGTGTATAAGAGACTAAAAGAAAATACAAAACTAAACAGTACCTAGAATCTTTCTTGAGTGTTTTTGTCTGATTTATTCTAATTCATGCGTTACTCAAATGTTAGAAGAGAACAAAGCAATCATACTCTAGATTTTTAGCCAAAAGCTTGAAGCAATCTTGTCATCCAAACTACAGATCAAGTCTGGGCTGTAATGACTTCTCTTCCTTGAAAAATATAGTAAATAATTTTGCAGTGTGTACAACTAAGTTTATCATCAGCCATGCTAATTGGTATATGCTGTACCATGGCCAGCCCAAGTGAAAAGCATTACGAAAGTGAAAGATGCAGAAATAGCTCTCACTTGTATATGTTATATCCCAAATTAAATGTACCAGTTTGTAGTAGTAACAGATCCAACCTTACAAAGAGCATTGAGCTTTTGTGAACTATTCAAGCACTCATTAGCTGTTGACATTCTTTAGAAATGAATAATTTATTTGAGTTTGGGAGAGTAGCACATGATCTAATAAAATAAACAAGTCATTGTCATCTGCAGGTAGTGTGCCAGATATATGACTTAAGCCTTGGTGGAAGGAATAGTACTATTTGCATAGAATACTCATTTAACGCTAATGTTAGGAAAGCTCTGTTGACAGCTCTAGGCCTCTGCAGGGAGATATGAATCTTCACCTGCTGTCTGCTCCCACCTGCTGTTGAGGTCTCTCGTAAACTTAAGGACAGCCCTTGGCTCCTCTAAAAAAAATTAATCATTTTATACATAACTACTCTGCACCAGTCATTTAAAGCATAACTCGCTAGCTTCAACGTTTTTATCAGTACTTATATGAGCAGGCTAGACTGTGTCTTTTGTGAAAATAAATATGAGGGGAGTGATTTGTGATTGGTACCTTCTGCTCTACTCAGTCTGAGGACAAGGGTTGTATACAACATCCTATTCCCAGGCAGCCCTCCCGGCTGAGCCGACGTGTCGAAGGACTCCAACTGGCTCGTTCAGCACTTTGTGGCGAAAGGGCTTCCCACCCGAGAGGCAGCCACTCCTGTATTTCAATCCTTATCTCCAGAGACAACTGACTAGCACTATGGAACTGAGTCTGACTTGGCATAGATATCTTCAATACCATCATAGAAACTGCATCAGCTCCCTCAAGCACATTACGTTTACTCAAATGCTTGTTATTTACCACACTGAAGAGTTTTGTTTTGCCCAAAGGACATGAATAGAGAACTAACTAGAAGGAACATTTTTAAAGTTCATGGATTTGTAATAAAATTGCAGGTTTCACCAACTGTTACACCATGGGAACTGATAAAATGTACAATATCAATTAAACAGACTTGCTAACTGTCATACAAAAAAAAAAAAAGCACAAGCTTTTAAATGTTCAACGCATCAGCTTACGGAGTAAGAACTAATTAAGCATGCACTAATGAGGCATGATCTTATGAAACAAGAATTAATGAAACTTCAAAGTGCTACCTTTTGAAGTACAAAGCTGGCAAATACAGCTTCAGTTAATTGCCCAACTACTCAGAAGTCAGGTCCCAGTGCAGGCTCCAAGACTGGCCTAAAGATCAGTTACCACCCCCTCCCATAGCCACAAGGAAGTGAACAGTCAGTCTGGACTAAATTCTGATAGTGGCATTTAAGGACTTGCTCCCCAACATATATATTTATATAATACGGACAACCTCCAGCAGGAAGTGAGCAATACCATCACCTTGCCAAGAGGAAACAGCTGGGGGCTAAACTACACAAAGCTGTTCAGTCCTGTGTCTGCAGGAGACTGTTTTGAAGTTAACAGAAAGAAGACAAATTCCTGATCTTGGCAGCTGGAGCTTTACAGCTTTGTTATCTGGAACTTCGTAAGCCAGTGTTTAGGAGTTTCTTTAGCTAATGTACCAAGGGAGTGACAAAACCAAGGGTTGGAGTGTCCAACTCTTGTTGCTTCCCTCCCTGCCTAATGAAGAGTTAGTTAATACAAAGCAGGACAGCTACAAAATGAAAATCAGGGACACATCCAGAAATAACAAATAGTCTGGTAGCTAAGGATGCTTGCCAGACATGCAGAAGACTGCCTTGTAGGTCCTGGCTCTGAACCAAGGCCAAGCAAGGACTCAGTTTTGGTATCCAGGACGCGTACCAGCAGGTTACAGAGGTCATAGGAACACTTGTGTTCTCCATCAGGAAAATATTTTACTAGGCTACAGAAGTACTGTTAAAAATGACTTGTTTGGGAATTTTTCAGAGTTTATCAGTGTAAGATGTGTCCCTTCAAAAAGGGTACCTAGGGCAGAGGATGCATTTTGAGATACTTTTCCAATCAGTTCAGCCCTGTCGTCTCATCTGAACTTTCAAGGCTGCAATTGACAATTGATAAACTGTCATTTGCAACCATCTAAACACCTCCAAAATGTACTTAATCCAAAAGATGCTATTGCTGATTCTTTGCTTTGACTACAAATCATACTTCAGAAGAATCAGTCCCTAACTGGCTGACAGGAACATGGGAAGAATGCAGGTAATAAAACTAAAATCTGCTTATGTTGGTAAGGAAAATACAACCAGGAAATGATGCATTCTAACATATTATCTTCCAAACACTTCGAAGTCAGTTACATGAAACATAACGCTATACCATTCAATATGTTCCTTTCACCCAGAGTTTACTTCATTATTGACTTTAATCAGAAAGACTCTAAGCTCTTGTGTCAGGCAAAGCCTTTATAGGAACCATGTCAGGCAAAGACTTTGTAGGAACTATGGATTCTAACAACTCTCACAAATATCTCTATAAATATGGATACAGTTTGCATACTACCAGTATTTAACATGTGCCTTGGGGAAGAATCTCAAAGTCTAACATATCAAATGTACTTTCTTCCTCTAGATACTGTAGAAGAGCAACAAATGACATTCCTAGCCTCTGATCTGAAGCTTATTATTTGAATAGATTTCAGGTGACCCATGTATGAAGCAGGAAAGACACCAGGACTTCAAGGCTGGGTTCATTTCACACAACACTAGAAAATGGTGCTGTGCAACAATACAGTTCAAACTTCCCATAGAAAATCTGCATACTGGATTTTAGATATAAAGAGATAATTTTCACTATTTCATAACTTGTTCACACATCCCAAATTTGGATTTAGAATATTCCACTCTTGACCTACTGTACCTTATTATCCACATTACCTTTTGTGGTGTGAACTGTTGCCTCCCCATCTTTTGCACTATGTCCACTGTGTATCATAAAGATTTTGCACAAAACCTGAAATATCTGGAATTTTAGTCTCTCCCAAATCACTGTGCCTTTAGCTTCTTCAAAAGCTCTGGTTTTGATCTGATTTATTACTACTTGTCCTTGTTATTTTTACTACACTTTCAAGGAAGAAAATGAAAACTGTCATACAAATTATTGTTCTCATACATATACTGGAAAGTCAGATAAGGATACTGGATGTGGATTTAAAGCTCGTTTCTTTTATTTAGAAATAGTGGGATTATTTTCACTAGAACATCTATTAAAGTTTGCCCAATTTTTTCAAGGATATGTTTTTGCCCTTTTTTTTTTCCCCAATGGAAAAATATTTTCCAAGGATATTTGGATATGTTTTAAACAGACAGTCACAAAATATGTGGGATCATGTCCTCAGCTGGTGTAAACTGATGACAATCAATTTCTTTCAAAGCTAGGTTTGTGCAACCACCCTGTTTTCGTCAGTTGTGGCTCAAAAACTATCTGGAAAACAACTACTTTGGAAATGTTTACATGCCTGGCTGGTCTTATTCTATCCTCTTTTGTTTATATCTTAAATATTTTGGACCAGATATATGATTAATTTGGTGGAAATTTTACCCTGGTTACTCACGAGTTGCTTTACAGTGGTTTGATTTAACTCCAGGGAGTGGAGAGATGTGTTTACTGATGGAGGAGAAAGAAACAGCAGTCATAAACTCCACACTTTGACACTGCTGATGCGCAGGAATGTTGCATACCATCCTGTCAGCATTGCACCATGCTTTCATACTTCTCCTCTCACAGTTTACCAGTGAGATTCAAGATTCCTACAATTCCCAAAGTACCCAATCTTCTAGACTGAGGCCAAAATCAAGTTATCACAGTAAGCTTCAATGAATTGTTGTAGCTTTTCTAACTGTATTTATAGGTCAAGAGGAGGATTTGTTTTGGTTTTCCCTCTTTGAAGCTTCAGAATATGTACTTTTTAACAAGATATTATCTTCTAATTAGAAAAAAAGAAGAGGTTTTCTGGCCCTAAAATCTATGGCGTGCAAAATAAACACACAAGCTTTCTTCTTTCATGTTTTCCAGACCAGATATCTTTACACACCCGGGAAGCTCCTACGTCCTGTTCCTATCAAAGGAAGACAATGAGGAGGGGGATAGGGGAAGTTGAGGCTTTCAAAATTGGTTTATTGGGGGATCAGTTGTAGACTGATGCTGCTTTTGTTTTACACAGTTACCAAGATTTGCGGATTCCTTCCTTCCTTCCACAGAAACCCATCTCCCTTGTCGTCCCCACCATTTCTGGGGCTATCAGAGCTTTCAGATACACAGAAGCCATAATGAGAACAGAAATTCAATCTCCAACACAGTCCAGCTAGCTAGGGAAATAACTTTCACAAACAGCTAATACAAGCACAAGCCATTCTCCCAGTTCAGGTAAAAATGACCAGTGCCACTGCCTATTCTTAAAAGACAGGGCAGAAGTCACTACCTTTCACATTTTAATTAACAGTTTTAATGTCACAGTACTAACATTGGAAGTTATTTTGAGAGAGATAAATAGCTTAAAGATACCTCACTGTATTAAAACACAAGTTGAAAGAATTTCCCACAGACAACTGAAGAGGTAGGGAGAAGATGAACTTGTGAATTCTACTCCCACAATGTTCTTGAATAATGCTTCATGCACCATAATTGCTTACAAGGAATAGAAATACAGTGAAAGCACATCAAGTATTTTTAGCTGTCTTTTAATGAGAAATAGCAGGTGGAAACAGGGAGAGGAGAGAAGTAGCAGTTCACCACAGACCACCAGAACACCACAGACCACAGAGACCTTCTGTCAGGAAGAATTAATTCTGTAAAGCTGAATTAGCTTCCTGGTATTCAGTGTAGCCAGATCTACACACCCAGAAATTATGAATGAGACCCCCAAAATCAAGAGGCTGCCTTTTTAGTGAGCTTTAAGAAAAACATGGCTGTTTTATTTGCTTGTTTGGTGTTCAGCCTCTAGGGTTAACATTTCCAAGCTTCTGTTTGTAATCACAAGGTCCAGAAATCCACTATTTAAAAAATGGAAACTGAGATTTGTACATGCTTCAAGGGCTGAGGTGTGAAGAAAAATCTTAAGCCTTGTAAGAAATGTGATAAAGTCGTCATAGTTGGCAGTGCTGTGGATATTATATAGTTTGGCCTTGTCCAGGAGAAAAATATTCTCTGCAGCTACTGACCTTACAAATTCTCCTGGTCTCTACCGGTGATACTGCTCAGTCTGAGGCAGTTCCTACACCTCTGCACAAATCTTCTGAACTTCAAAATGCTTCGAGTTTATTCCACAGTAAACTGAGCTCAACCTTGAATGTGCTGATCACCCAAGGACCCAATATCAATAGCTTTTCACAGTTTGGTTGGCCCCAGCAGTGCCAAATATACCATAGCAGATAGAAATCTGTGACATATAACATTTTTCTAAAAAGAGAGATAATTTTCTTGACATCTAATTGAATTCTCCAGTAGTTTCATTGAGAAGTCTTGTGCTGGTTTCATCTCAACATTTAATGAATACTGATTTTTTGAAGAAACTGTTTATTTGCATTTAAAATTTACTTCCCCACATTCCCCAAAGTATCAAAAGAAATTGAATGTTGGATTTATAATTAATGTGGCTTGGATTTTAAAAGAAATTTTTTACAGCAAAGAACATTTCCATAAATCATGTCCATGATTGAAAAAACATGGTCATAACTGAAGACAAAACTGCTTCATTTTGCATCTGTTTCACATATATAAATGTGTCAGGTTTACATAAAACACACTGATAAAGATGAGGAAGAAGGGAAGAAAATGATAAAAATAGCCTAGGTTGTATCGGTAACACCTCTTTTATTATAATTCTCTCTGATACTATTGTGACCAAACTCATTAATTTTCTTGCCTGGTTTAGTCACTGAAGCTATTAAAAAGTTAAAAGAAAAATGACTTTTATGGAATTAAGCTCTTAGTTCAACCCTAGAAAAAAGCTGGCATGTGCAATGTGTCATTACCTTATTTTCTTCTGACCGCTTCACAGATAACAGCCCTAAATTAGTTGGTCACAGAAGTGATTTCTTTCTGTTCTCACCAAATGTGGTCATACTGATAGCTTTGATTTCAGGGCCAAGCACCTGCTTGGGGTAAACTAGTCCTGTTCTCTCAGTGTTGGCAGGGCACTGCCAGTTTACACCAGGAGAGGATTTGACTGTAATGCAGCTGAAGTGAAGGAGTTTGCCAACAGAACCACTTATCGCATGCAAAGTACTACTTGTAGTATTACTCCACAGCATAACATATGTCTTCCGAATAAATAACTGCTGCCTAGTTGGCCAACAATCTGCTATTAATAAAAAAGGAACGCTAATATGTTTATTCTAATATTTTTAATTAAAAATATACTTCTTTAATATATTTGACTTCTTTTTACCACAGAAGTTTGGCATGAAACATCAGAGAGAACAAGAGTATACAGCAAAAATAAATTAAGTGTTTAACTTGCCACCATCTTGATGGGAAAGCATATGTAGTAATTTATTCAAACAGGGGTAAGTAATGTGGTACATAACTTTTTTCTCCTAACAAGTGTGTAGTTGGAGTGGCTAATGTGAAACACATCTCCTTCTGCACACATAAAGTCCCTTTAAAGTTGTTTTCAGGCTCTTTCCATTTATAGTGGAATCTCCTTCAGATTACTTAGGACTTCAGAATTTAATTGTGTGCTTAAAAAAAAATAGGCAATTCTCATTTTCTATAGCTTATTTTAGCAGCAATTCATTATTTAGAGAAAAAACAAAAACAAAAACAAAAATTCTTAATGAGAAATTTCTGCCAATAAATCCCCCCGTCCTTCTGATAAGACATTCTTTTTGTGATATGTCCATTCATTTACAAATTAACAGGAAAAAAAGAAAAATCCTTAAACATTCTTCAAGAAATGGTAGGTAAGAAGTAAAACTATCACTCAGTTTTCAGGCGTTTTAATTAGGCAAATTCATATGCAATTTGCAAGCTCAAAGGGATCTAAATGAGACTGCCACTGTATGTGTGGTTTTTACTTACTTTCACTTACTGATCTTTAGTAAGTAAAATCTTGGAATCTCACTGATTCTAACAGGTCTGCCTCTGCCCTCTCGGCGTGTTAGTGACACAGCATGGCCGCTTTCACTTCCAGATGCCTGGCCACCACCACCGCCTATGTGCACGTGACAGCCATGGGGCCTTTGCTCCCTTTCCAGAGGCTGCAGCCTGCCCTCGCTGGCTGTGCCCTGAGGGACCCTCTGGCCAGGGGCCACCCCCCCCAGCAGGCAAACACAGCCATGGGGTGGAAAGACCTCACAGCCCCGCAGCCAGGACGCAGGGTTCGTCCCTTTACGCTCTGCTTCCCCATCCAGCCTCGAGAGGCTTCTAAAGCTGGCGTGTGGCAGGCTTCATTATTGTTTTGTGCTTCCTTTTTATTTTAGTTGGCATTTATTTACTTGCTGAGGGCAAGGTAGCCTCCAAACTAAGGCAAACCGCATTTTTAGAGGCACAGAAAGAAAGAAGTGATACAATTTGTGCTGACAAAATGGAAACTCGATTTGCTTCGCCACAGCCCCTGCAGCTGCACCGCTCCCTAGCCACAAGGCCCTGACATGGCTGCCCAGACGGGGCCAGGCCTGTGCTGCAGCCCTCACTCTTGGCTCCCTGGCCACTCAACATCACCGTGACCACCGAGCATAAGCAGGAATATCATGGCCATTTGTGAACAGCACACATACACCCCCCACACACAAAATGTCCTGCTCATCATTTGAAAGGGCTTTCAAAGGTCCTGCCTCTTCCCCACCCGCTGAGGGTTGGCCAGGACCCAAGGTATTTGGGGAGAGCCCTGGCTCTGCTTCCCCCCATAGCTCCATGAGCAGCCCTGCCTTCTGCACCTCCATGCTGGCAAATTTGTCCTGACTTCAACGAGCACGGAGTGAGGAGGCAAGTGAGGAAGGACACATCAGGGTCCCTTACTGCTAGAGAAATATTCGTAAACCTGACAAGCAAATGGCCTAGTCATGATATTTTTTTCCCCTGATGTGAATAAACTTTATGAGAAGTTTCTTTTGCATGAGCAAAAGCTGCAGGACTGAGTCTAGGGTTCCCCTTATGAAGATGAAATACTTCTTCTGATTTGTTTTTTATATTCCAAACCTTGCATTAGCCAGTCTCCTAAATAGCAGCAATGCCAAATTTCCTTTTACTGAGCTTCACTCAGCTGGCTTTAGGTGCCAAGCCAAAACCAAAAAAAAAAATTTATTGTGTGCTGCTATCTCCAGCTCCTAACAATATATTACTCAAAACCTGAAAATTTTAACTGTGCCAAGCATTCTTTATCAAGGAGGTACCTGGATAGGAACCTTAATTTCTGAGTGTTTCTGCAGAGAATAAACTACTGCTTAATGGTAGGAACATCACAAATTGGATATATTCTGGCTTTATAAATTTGAATTCTGTGCTGATTTAACCCCATATACACAAAAAAAATAAGAGCAGCTGTACTGGGGTGAATATAACCTGTATCCAGTCTGCACCAGTCTCTCGGCTGGCACACAGGGAAATTAAAAAAAGGCAAAGGTGTTGAATACTGCCAATACTGGGAGCATTCTCCCAGTCTCCAACTATTTTCAGTTCCACTGATTCCCAATCCCATTCTGGTTTGCTCAGTAACCCTCAGAGATCTTTCTCATGAATCTTTCTCCAGGCTTGGCTGGAGACCATATGAATATCTGACACCCAAAATGTCCTTGGTCCAGAGGTTCTTCTGTGCCTCACATGGAGAACTTGGGGTTTTGGAACTGGCCTCCGCAGCCCTTACATGTGAGCCCTCATTCTCCTGTTAGAGATAGGCAAGAATCAATCCCAGTCCACCTCCTCACATTTCTAAACTTAAAAGAAAAGTAAGTAGTAAGGCACTGTGCTTTTAAGAGGTGGGGGGCAAATGAAGAAAAAGGCAATTAGGAGGTAATAGCTCTACTGGGTGAGCTATTGAAACACTTTGATTTCCACATTAAACCAGCAAAACTCTGATGTTTCCAAGTTCACTGAGATGTGTGTCCAAATTGACCTTTTATTGCATATGGTCAAGTGCTGTGAAAAATCCCACCACTTAGCATCTCTCTGTTATCTCAGCCACAGGCAGGGAAATTCTCCCCTTCAAAGAGAACCATAAAAAGAGATAACAGAGACAGGGACTTCTGTGCCATCCGCATTTCAAACTCCACATCCCCTCAGGAAAAGAGCGGGGTGGGGGGCAGGGGGAAGTGTGTAAGGGGAAAGAGGGTTGTTTGAAAGAGTAAACTAATCAATGGGAGTAGTTTCTCACCCACCAATTTTATGCAACACAGGAGAAGAAATACTTCTGGGCTTTCCACCTGGAAAATGTAGTAGCAAATTAGTGCAGGTACAATTCTTGCAATACTGTTCTGGCACTGGTGGCATTGGCAGATCATCTTACCAAACACACAAGCTTACAATTTTCCCATATAGTTGCAGTGCAAAGACATCTTTCTACCTAACTCTTACACAATCGCTTTTCAGCCCCCTTTTTACCAAGGAGCGTGATTTTTCTTATACTAATAGATCTATAGTCAAAACTTCTGCTGTATACTGAATGCCAAAGTAGATGCTGCTGTATGTGGGTGGGAGGGGGAAGGAGTCTGCCAGTATAGCACATTTCATTCAGGGAACTGGTATAAACTACATACAGACAAAACACTAGCTTGCCAGTATAAGCTGTGGCTACACTAGGAAAGTTTGCCAGAATAGCAAACTGCCAAATCTTTCTAGCATAGAGAATCCATGCTATGCCGCAGATAAATGTTGCTTCAGACATTAACTCTCACTAGTCTCACCATACTGCACATAGGAACTGATGCCACTGGCAGATGCAACTTCTTTTCTCCATAATCTGTTTGAATTATGTTTGAAGTCAGCAATTTCAGGAGGCCTAAACTCTTTCAGGGAAGGTGGGAAGGGAAGAAACCTTTGGAGGCTGGATTACATTCACAAAATCCTGATAATTAACATGCTAAGAACATTTAAATACTATTTGTCTAAAGCACAGGAAATGAAAACGTTAAATCTACCATAAATAACTTCACTTTACAAAATTTTAGAGGTGATGACCCAAGGCCATCCAGGTTGCTCATGCTTTTTGCCACAGTGAAATAATTAATTTCTGATATAGATTTAAATTCCAATCCCCCTCCCTATTTTTTTATAGTTTACCTTTCCTGTTTGCAGGTAGGTGATTTGCTACTTATTTAATGTATGTATTTCTTCTCATTTGCTCCCATATAATCCTGACTTTTATTTATCTAATTGCAGAGAAAAATGAAGTCTTCAGATTTTCCCTGCATCCCTAGGCTGGCTGACAATTGGTCCTACACCATTAAAGGAGAGATGACAGTTTATTAAGCATTAAGCTACAGACTAATGAGTTCTTGCCAAAGGCTGTCAGAATTAATTTATTTTCCGATGAAATGAAATGAGTGGCTGAATGGATCGATACAATTGCCTGCAATCAGTGCTCCTCCACAATAAATGCAGGAAAGTGCTGCCACTAATATTCTGCTGTATTTGCCATTAATGACTGAAGTCTCAAATTACCCAGCTCCTCTTCCGGCTGCTTTCACAAAAGAGGTTTGCCAGGGAGGGTGAGGAAATTCAAGCAAAGTAAATAACAGTGTTATTAACTAATTTCTTATTCTCATCCAACATTTTTTTGCTCTATTGCCCACATTTGCCAGCACTCAGATTTCATGTCTCCTTTGACTTTCAGGAAGAAATATTTCAGTTTCTCGTAAGGGCCAGACTTTGGCTATCTTACCACTGCATGGGATCTGGCTTCAGAGATAGTCCCGCAGATTTCTGGGAGGGGACCAAAATAAAAAAAAGCAACGGTGGAGAAGGGCTTCATTTCAGTGGAAATACACATTCCTGGGTTAGGCACTCCTCAGTGTGAGCCAAGGTTTTAGTGTGTTGCCACCAGGTTGTCTAGACTAATTAACTTGAAACACCACTATTTATTATTAAAATTTATTTCACAGCTTTTTCTGTTATTCCTGAGCTCCCGAGTTGGTCCTAGTGACTCATTCCTCTGAATGCTCCTGCTCCGTCCCCTCGCAATTAAAAAAAAATTAAGAAATTCCCCTTCCCCTCTGCCCTGGCCACCTTTCCTGGGGATAGTGTGACCTAACTCACACATCAGCTCTGGAAAAGCAAAAAGCTCTGGGACCCCTTTAACTGACTGATTTAAGAGGCGATTCTTATTTATTATACATTATGGTAATTCATTTTTCATTGTTTGGGAGATTCAGGGGGCTTTGTGTTACCTTTAAAGAAAGTGCTGACAAGCTACCACAAGTGTAAGGAGAGAGGCCACACAAGAGGAGGAAAAGAAAACTGGTGCTAATGGCTGTTTGCTCAAATATGGCTGATATTCTTCATTCAGTCTGTATTTATTTAGGAACTCAAGGAATATTACAATTGTGGCAACTAGTTGAGGGCTACTCCATTTTATAAATTGGTTCACTTATTCATATCAAGTGCTCAAACCCAATAAATGTCCTGGTTTGGGATGTATGACAGCAAAGTGCAGAGTCACCGAGGAAGGCAATGAGCGCTCTCCCTCACTCCAGCACTCAGCACTTAGCAATCGTTGGCTGCTACATAAATACTGAGCTGTATTATGATATGTGCTAGGCACAGCCTTGTTCTCTAGTTGAGTCCCAGCACCACTGCTTTGGCTCTGCACAGAAACAAGTCAGCTCCTCTCTTTGGACTTGGCTATAGGAAGCAGTGCCCAGTTTTCCTTTCCTGTGTTTACTTATTTCTTGTGTCTTCTTACTTTTAGACAGATGAAATTTATTGACTTTCTAGGATCAAGAATTTAAAATTTGATAATGATCCCATCTCAGGGTCTCTTCATAAGCAAACTCCCTGAGAGATAACAGTTGGTCTGTTAACAGCAGAGCCAGTAAAGCCTGCTTTCCTAAGAACTTGTGCCTGATACCAAACTGCTGTATGGATGTGCCTTTATCTGTAGTAAGACATTAACATTCACTACAACCTGTCCTTTGGTAGGGACACAAGTTAGGTCCCTTTCTTCTGCTGGGTTATTTTATAAAACAAATAAAATTGGAAGCTATTTTAGAAATCTCCCCTTCTGCAAAGTTTGGTTTAAGTGTCATTGAATGAGAAAGAAGGAACTCTGACAGTCAAAAAACAAAATCCCTTTCAAGAAAGAGCATTAAGTACTGTGTAGATCAAAGACTGGGAAATCTAGTCAATTCTATTGCAGGTAAGAAACAACTGGAATAATTTTTCAAGCACCATGTGATTAGTATTTAGCTGATTAATAAACTAATTAAGGCATGTATAGGATTCAGATAAGGAAGAGGAATTTACAGTTAAAAAAATTCTCACAGTAATTGTAGAATTAAACCTAATACACTGCAAAGTAGATACAAATAAAGTAGGAGAAGAATTATATTCTCTCATTTCTTTTATACTATTTCAATGTATCATCAGTATTCGTTAGTTCTAGCTAATTCTAAAATACATTTCAATTTCCTTTCAATCTGCCTTCTGTAGAGATAACATTACAGAATAAATCTTCAAATCCCAGGCCCCATGTTTTCCTATGCTCAAAGTCAATACATGCACATACGAGCATTGTGCACAAAAAAAGGGGACAAACAGCACATGTTTAAAAGAATAAAGAAATTATTACTTTAAAGCCAATATGTCAATATTTTGAGGTAGATGGAGAGAGGGGAGAACGGGGAAGATGAAAAGGACCAAGTCACAATTTTAGAGTTTTTACAGCTACTATTATATGGAGCAGCCTGAAATAAATAAGTTGAAACCAACGTGCCCTTTCAGCAAGAAAGGTACCCACATTCAGAGTGCTCTCTTGATGCTTGTGCTTAGAGCCAAAGCTGAGTAGTTTTAGGGTTTTTATCCTATATTTTTTCTATTTTCAAATTAGAAATCTGCAACTTTGTTACAAGTGTCAAATACAAACTATTGGACTAAGTAACAGAGCTCCCTCTAATGGTGCTTCTAAAGTTATACTGATATATAGTAAATTGTTATGTCGTGTTCTTCCTACTTATGACTAATAAAGTTACACCAAGCTCCGGACAGCCTTTGTTGTATATATTTGTGTTTATTCATTCCCATCTGGTACTACAGCTTTTCTCTCTGAGAAAAGAGCAGTTTATTGCAGTGAAGTTTGAATATCAAAGGGAGTTTGTGCAGAAGAGGATCATTATTATGTATTAAGCAACCCGAAAAGGGAACAAAAGTATTAGCATCTAGATAGTGTTTTATAAGGCTTTTTTTCCTCTTTGTAAATACTGGTTACTTGCTTGCAGAAAGCATGCTTTGAGAAAGATAGTAATACTTTCTTTACATGTTTGAATTTTCTTTATTGTTTTCTCATCCTGGCATCCCATCATGGGAGAGGCTGCTGCTGTCTTTGGGATACTGCCAGGCACATAATTGCTGAGGTGGGTTGAAGACAGTGCAGGACTCAAAGAGAAAATTTGAGTAAAGAAATGTAAGCGCTTGACAAACCTAAAGTAAGACAATACGAAAACTTGCTGATGCAGAACATTAGTTCATTCACTTGCTTTTCATCTAGAAATTGGCCAAAGACAGGCTTATTTCATATAATTCTCCCTGCTCCACCCCACTTGTTCCAAGTTCAAATGAAACAAGACCCAAAGGCAAACCACTCCTAATTTTGATCCAGAAAAACAAAAACTACAACGAAAATTCTGTTTATTTGTTTTACCCCCAAAGCACTCCAATTTTGTCCAGAAGAGCTCTGAATATCCCAGTTTGACCACAAGTAGAAATACTCTGCAATGCTTCATCTTTCCCCTCATTTGTCAACATCACCAAGCTTAGTAAACTAGCAAAATTACAGCTACCTAGTGAAGGAATAAGCATAACATGGAAGGGATATTGACAATATGAAATAAGAGATATTGACATAGTTGTGTAAAGAAGTCAGCACCATTAATTCCCTCTTTAGTATAAATATGAAACTCATGCACACATCTTAAAGAAAAGATAGAATTGGACAGACAATTTACTAAGTAGTGTTGAAAGAAGAATAAAGCAAAGACAATCTGTCCAACAAAAATTTAAAAATAAAAAAATAAGAGCAGGAGAGAAGGGAACAGAGCTATTGGAAAGAAACCTGGCTTTGCAAAACTGTCACTATGCTCAGCTATGTTTATACGTATTTTGTACTTTATAAAAAATTATGAGTATACACTACATTGGTTTAAGAAAAAAGAGCAGCAGAAGGACTGAGAGAAATAAAACACACCCTTGGCTAAGTAGCTTGGTCTGTCTCCCAGGGGAGGGAAAGCGTTTTTGGTAGTCAGGCAAAAAGGAAAGCAAGGATTCATTATTATTACTTTTGTAGAACTACATTCTACATGTAAAAGGCAAGAATATGCAGAGGGCACTATTTTAACTTTCCCATGTACTTAATTGGTAACACAACTTTAAATAACTCATTCTCTTTCTGCATACAAAAGGGTCGACAGTAATCAGATCCTTTTTTTTTAGGTTCTGGGTTTTTTAAAGTTGGTAGTGTTGAAAAATCCATCTCCTCAGAAAATCATCTCACAAGTTCAAAAATGTGGAAATCAAGAGTTAACAGAGGCATCATTCAGCAGCTGGGGCACTGCAGGTGTACAGGTTGCAAGTCCCTTTTAGGTCACAGTAGTGGGTGGCACTAGCAGTGGCTTATTTGATCCTAAGCTACCATCTTATTTCAATTTGAAAAAACGCCTATTCGTGGTTTTCAAATTATGGAATGAACTTAATTAAACTGAAAAACATTGAACAACAGTAGGAAAGATTATATCCTTGTGGGAAAGAAAGAACAAATCAAATGCCTTGGTGATTTGGAGAAAATATACATAAAGTGCTTGTAAAAATAAATCAACAGTTTCCAGTCCCACCCATCACCTTTTTAGCGGAGACAGCAAGGTGAATTTGCCTTTTCAGAGAAAAGTTTATTCAAGAAAATTAAAAGAAAAAAGTGATATCCTGATGCAGGTCCTTGAGAAAGATATATCACTTCCTTTCTTTTTTTTTTTCTCTTTTCCTCCCTGAAGACCCAACTGTCACTCTGTCATGCTGAGAGCTGCACACTCCAAAGAATTTAAATGTTTTTCTAAAGCTGAAGAAACACAGTAAAATGTAGAGCATTACAACATTACTACTTTAATTTATCAACAGTTTGGAACATTTCTCAATGTGTCTGACTTGGAAAGCAGAAAGATGCATTTTTTGACATGCAAAATCACCATTGGAGAACCTTATAGAAAGTGCAGGCAAAAAAAGGAGAGCAAAGGAAAAAAAAACAGAAAACAAAAAAAGGAGAAAAACTTATGGTGGGGAAACAAATTCACAAGCAATCTGACAACAATTTAAAAAAAAAAAAATGCCATGAATTATAAAGATTTCCTGCATGGTAATTTAAAGAAAAAAGAATTTAAAATCAGATGAAATCTTTTGCATGAGACAAAAAAATGTGTTTCTACCAGCTGTCATGAAAATATTGCACAATGACTGGCATAGAAAACTAACCCTCAGTGGTTTGGGGGTTTTCCTGGTGGTTTTTGTTTTTCTTTTAAATGTATAATCAATGCATCAGAAACGCCAAACTGGTAAAAGAATTTAGCACATTGGATTTAACTTTCAAACAAGCAAAAGCCTGATTCTTCTCTCACTCTGTCCATTGCAAAACTACTGAAGACAATATGATACTGAGAGATTAATTCAACAAGGTACTTAACAGTGTGCCCAGCTTCAAATCAAAGTGACTGCTCAGCTGGGTCGGTGAAATTCTCCAAGTCAGGGCTGCAGCAAAATCAAGGGCAATCCCAATATCTTCTGTATAAGAAACTGTCAGTAAGAAATTAAGTCCTTAGTCTTTAGAAGACTCTTGGAACTGAGTAAATCACAGAGATTGACCAGGAATGTGAGGACAAAGACTGTCAAAGAGATAGGCTGGGACTATGCAACACCTTACAAACAAGGAGAGCAATTTCAAAACCAGTATGGTATTTGACTGGCGGCCAATACATTTTCAAAATAAATCAAACATGCTCCTGTCGTCTCCTTTTCATAAGAAACCTGGCAGCCACATTCTGTGCTAGTTGGAGTTTATGTAAAGTCCCCGGTTCCCTTAACATAGCGAAAACCCAGCCTACACTACAAGTATTTTCACTGTTCATCTAAACCATACTTGCATCCTCAAACAACACTCTGTTTGCCCATGATTTTTCATCTTATTGCGTTCATGAAGAGTCTTTAAAAGGTTCGATTGCACCGATAAAAAAGTAAAAAACTAATTTACTTGCAGTACATGATCTTAGGATCATGATAAATAGAAGATTAACTCTGTATGTATAACTGAATGCTAAACTAGATCTGATCATTTTCACAAAAAAATCAACTAATTTTGTTAAAATTCAGAATGAATTATTCCTTTCAGAGAATCATTTCACATTAGTACATGAATAGTTTTTTTTTAATATGGTAGTATTCTTTTCCAAGCATAATGTATTAATACTCAGAATTAATATTTACCCTGACAGAAAAAATATTTCAGTATCAGTTGAATTCTGAGCAATAACTGAGTATTTTCCAAAGATTAAGCAGAGCAGGAATTTGGAACAAGTTGGGAGGGTGGGGGGGTGGGAATCAAAGGCATTGTGAATCACTGATGAATGCAACTGTAGTGCAATAAATCTACCTTTAGAAAGCAATGAAACAACCCACCAAAACAGAAAATTAAGAGCCTTGTAATGATGACACACAATAATCAGCAGCAATCAAATCTGTAAGTAGGGACAATTGTTACAGTGCTTTATACAAGCTAAAAATACCAAATTACATTAGTTCTATTAGATTTTTAAAAATCTAATTATATACAGAAGTCCAGATTCTTAATATCAGACTCTTGATTGTAATTTGAAGAAGATTCCACTAGAAACAGCCAAGACTGATACAGCAGCAGAATTCTATGTGAGAGAAAAAGTGCAATGGATATAGTGTGTTGTCATAAATGTCTTTATAAGGGCAAAGAGCGAGTGATTGCTGGATAAAAGCTAGAACAAATTTTATTTAACACCTTTATTAATAATCGCTAAGAGAGAGCACACCTCACATTAACTAAATATGCACGACACATTAATTAAGAAGTGCTACAAACATCAGAAAGAACCTAGAGATGTTTAAAAACCCAGATAGGAAAAACCAAATTAAGTACCACCCAGACAAATATATGCTAATATCCTGGGGAAAGAGGCAGTTAAATTCCGCACTGAACTTGGAAGTCTAGTGGCTCTTGCAATATGTGCTGAAGGCAAATTAATTGTGCAACACTTGCTTCACATAATGCTACACAGGGCAAATCCACCTAGAATATTTTGCATGCTTCCTTTTAGTCAGGGAAAGATATTCAAGTTTCATTGTGGGAAGGCTAGATCTTCACAATGGTGTGTCAAGGGAAGAATGCCACACTGGGCTAGGATTTATCTAGATAGCCAGATGAATTATTGCACTTTTTCCTTTCTAATTCCTATAGCTTACATCTTCCTCCCTTTTTAAACCAGAAGAATCTCCCCTCCCCGATCCGAAATATGAATTCTAATTAAAAAAGAGAGTGCAATGCAGTCTGATCACTATGTTTTACAAGTTATTTTTCTAAATTATGTGACCTCTGTATGAATAATTACTCTTTATCATCCAGTTTTTTCTCTATAAAGATAGCTGAAAGCTAATTAGAAATTTTTCAGTGGTTAGCCAATGCTCTCTTTGATCACTCCTTGCTTTTAAAGTTTGTGCCTGTGCCTGTACTGCATTCCCAAGATGTTTTCATTTACCATCAGGAAAGCAGATAGAATTAGATCATGTCACAGGAGAGGAGTGCTGAGAGGATGAGTAAAATAAATGTGAAAAAAAGGCAGTTACAGTTACCTCACAAGGTAAAAAAAAAAAAAAAGAAGGGTATTTTAGGTTTTTTTAGTATAGAAAGGAAAGTGGTACAGCCCTTTCAACATGCTTATGATCAAAACCACAATGTGGCAGCCAAATATCCAGTGCTCATTGCTTGTTGCTTCAATAGTTCCTTGTTAATTCACTTAACTCAAATATTGAAGTTATGTTTGGGAAGCCCCACTCAAAATTTACATGGCCAACTTACTCAGAAATGTCCCCCTGCTTCCATTAACTCTTTTTATATCTTCCTTTCAAAGCCTCATCACTCATGGAAAATGAGCCACTAGTGGCAGGCTCTGATTTTGACAGGACTGTCACGGGAAAGGCGATTCACACATGGGGTGGGCAGAGGACTGTTTATGTAGCACTCTCCAAAGCTCTTGTGGATACTCCTGTATTCAATATCACAGTAAACAAGGAAGTTATCAGGACGGACTCCACACCATTGGCTATTTGATACCTGATTATGCAGCAAGCTTGCCAGCAAGCTTGCTGGGTAGGCTTTAAAATATCTTATATGGCTCGGTGGTCTCATAATCCCCATTATATGAGACCTGGAACATCTCTTTTGGAATTCACCTCTGCTTCTCTCAGTGTAAGGTTAACTGTCTTCAGCCTATGCAGAACATATTGATCCCATTTGATTCTACAATACATCTGCTTCAAAGAGGCTTTGCTATTACAGCTTTTATTGGGAGGAGGTTTCACTATAAAGGGCAGTCCACTGTCTGCCTAGCATTTATCAATACCTATGTTCAGGGAAAATGAGCTCATTAGCAACATGCTATGAGGAAGGTCTGGAAACAGGGAAACTGCGTAACAAATGACAGCCCATAAAAGAGAAAGTAAAACATGCTACACCAGTGATGGACAAGTTTGACAACACAGCAATGTCCCTGCCCACGCCCAGTGAGTAAAGGAGGTCTGCACTGCGTTTGAAGTTTATTCTAGAGAGTAAACAGTAGGTGCTTCTCTTGCATTTGTCTTGCAGAATTAGCAGTATGGCTAGAAATTGCTCTTCTGGGAAAAGCTTTACATTTTATGTTCCACATCTTCTTGGGAATTGTTGGCACCTCTGTCTAAATCTTATCAGTAGGTTTTACCAGCTATCTCCTTCCTCATTTCAATTAGCATAGAGAGCAAAGAGCATTTATCTTTGTCTTCTTCAGGGGCTGAACAAGGTGATAGGAGTGGCAGATAATACTGGATGTATTACAGGAATTTTAAAACCCATAGTTGTATACACTATGCCCTGCAGCACAGGTTTTGAGTTTCTGGTGGTCTCCAGCCTCTGAGGTCTTCTACAACACATAACCAGGAGGATGGTAAACAGGGATGTGTATTTAAAGTAGTGTGAATGGCCTTTCTAATTTTTTTGATAGAAACTTGCTTACCTCCTTAAGAAGCCAATGCCCAAGTTTTTCATATGAGACTGTCAGTGCGGGATCAGATCAAAGATTCATCCAGCTATGTACTTTGCCTCTGACAGCAGACCCTGGCAGACAAGGAGAGGACAGTAAGGATCATCTGAACATATAGAGGAGTGTACAGGGGTACTCCCTCCAACATCTGCACTCCTAACTTCCAATGATAAGGTGGCATAAGGACAGCCAGAGCTGGAGGCTGCACCTGGACCAAAGATTTAACAGCCCCTGAAGGACTCAGCCTCCTTTAATACATGTAGTTCATTTTGGTACCAATTATACTTTCAAAAACAGAGGCTCAAGGTTCACTTCTTCCTCTCGATCAGCTCACAGGGGAGGTAGAGACAGAACGTGCAGTCGCTGCTCACTGGCTGCTTGGCTGTGCCTCTTTCGGAAATTTCTTATGATTGCTGAGGTGACACTTGAGAAAGGGGTAAGCAGGACTTCTGTTTTCATCGTGTTTAAAAACAAACTTCCAACACCACCCAAGCAGTCCGGCAGCCTACAGTACAGGGAATTGTATCCACTCTTGTAAGTCCTGTGTGGGAGATCAGTACATTAGATGTGAAACAAGTAGTGCTGCAGAGCAGGATTTGATACATGAAAGACTAGACTCCTCACAGACTGTCTCTGCTATTGAAAATAAAGCGGAGTCTTTTTCTAAGAGATTAGAAGGTGCTGAAAACAAGTTTGCTGGTCTGCAAATTAGCTGTTCTGGATATGTTGGCATGTTTCATATGTTGCTCAAGGAAAATAAAGTGCTACAATACAAGATAGACAAAGTAGATAATGAGGCCAGAAACAAGAATTCTAAGAATAGTTCTGCACGTCTGAGAACACTGAAACAGGGAAAGGGGATGTTTTCTCTGCACAGTGGCCAGAGGATCTGTAGTACTGGGGGAGGACTGGGTGCTGATTGCTTTGATCTCTACCAGAGGAACATCACGGAAAAAGCAATATATTCTGCAGGAGTCTTGTTACTCAGTGCAGGGGGCCCTTCCACACCAATGGGAAGCTCTCAGAGATTGAGATATCTCATAGGTGGCTCAAGGCTGGGGAATTAACTCCCTCATTTGCTCACCACTTCTGCTCCCAGGGTAAAATACAGCTTTTTGACCTTATTTTTTGCCAATTGCACATAATTTACCACAAAGCTGCCATGATGCAGCCTCTTACCTTTGGGATAGGATGAAAGAGACTCTCCAGGGGCTGCTGTGACTCATGCATGAGTGGAAAGCATCGAGAAAGTGACAAGTGGTCCCTGTAGCCTCTTTTACTTGCTCTGGTGTCTTATTAAACTGACTCTCCTTCCTGCTACATGCAGAACCTAGTTGATCATTTCACACATGAATGTCTTGTTCCAGCCACATCAAATACTCATCCTAAACTAGCTCAGAGGTCCTTTTCTCAAAGCTTTTCTCTCTCAGACAAATATTCTATCAACTAGATGATAATAACCAAAGTAAGCAGAAATTCTCAAAATGTGTTTTCTTTTACACTCAACTCAATAGCATGTTCCTCTGACATCAGTCTGCCCATTTTTCCCCAAGTACACTATCTATTGAGTACAGTCATTTCAAATTTGAGGTAATTATTCCAAGATGAGGGGTACTCCTTGATTTGCATGTGAGAGTGAGTATGCACAAATTTATATCCTGAAATCCTTTTTTCTTTTTTCCAGTTTGCTGCTTATTTCCCTCTCTTCCCCAGACAGTATGATCTGGACCTAGTTCAGAAAGCATCTCAGCATCTCCTGCTCAAGAACACCAGTGAAGGAGCTGTTTAAAATGCCCACATGGTTTCTGACTAGAGGACAGATAAAATGCATTATTAAGTGTCTCTAAATCAGGGTATTACACTTAAAAAGACCACTGTGCAAAGCCTAAGCGAGTCAGCTTGTTGGAATAAGGACAACTCACCTTTTTACCAGTGCTAAAAACATTGTGTTTCTAATCCTTATTTGTTCTAATGTTGCATTAAAAAAGGTGTTTTGGTGCCTGGTGAGCAAGGAAAGTTTTGGTGCATACAGCTCTACATTTACAGCTCAAATTCAGGTTGTTTAGATACCCACAAATTGCATGTGAATAGGTTTGTTCCCATTACCCTGCCGCATTCTTGTCCCTTCCATCACTGAATGCTGTTGCAGTGGATGACAAACAATTCCCCACATAAAAGGAAAGCTAAAGGTCATATTGCCTCTTCATTCCTAAAGCACAACTACTCCATTTCACTTGCTACAAGAGAAAATACAGTCCTCTTCATAAGTCTTCGATAAATCTCTATTATTTAGGCCTAGATCCACAGGGTAAGAGGTGGGGGCATCATCTTCAAACACCCATGCACAGAGGTCGCGTGTCCCAGCAGGCTGGCTGGAGCCCGACTGCCCTGTTGCCACGCACAGCAGCTCACATGCACCAGTGCCAGGCTTGGGGATCGCAGAGATGTTTTGTATATTTTAGAAATTACTTCAGGAGAAGAGTACGGAGGGGGTATTCAAAATTCAGAAACATCTACTTTGATGTTGCACGCTTTTCCCCTGTCATTCAAACACATGTTTTTTTGTTTAAGGATGATTAATATATTTTTAATGTTTTTCCTAACTGAAGGGAAGCCTGTGCTATATATTAAAAGAGGCTAGAAAAACACCCCGAAAGCTGAGCTGGCATAAGTGGGTAGCCTGTATGTGATGTTTATTATGATTTTTCCTTAAGATCCTTGTCTCCTCATTTTTCACTGTTTCTTTTTGCATTTGTCACTGCCCTGTTTGAGGCATCTTGTCTTCACTCCCATATTAGTCCAGGTCCCAAGAAGAATTCAACCCAAAACACCCTTTGAGAAAGCTTTAACAGGTACAAAACTGAGCCAAGCTCCACGCAGAGCTTTGCACTTCTTACAGAGAGCTCACTTTAGTGCCACTGCAGTTCAACTTGCCAAAAAATCTGGGTTTGACAGCACAGGTTTCAGGACGTTTGTCAGGTGCTTGGGTTAGGGTACAACCTGGGCCATTCAAGCCTGGCTACAGGAGACCCAGAGCTGCTGCTCTGGTGGGAGAAAAGGAAGATCAGCCTTTGGCACGAGATGCCAGCAGCCACACACAGACCAGGGCTCCGCACTTGCCCAGCGAGGCTCCACTCCAGCCGCTCTGCGGGAGCCACTTGCCCCCAGCCCTGCAGCTCTGGGCACAGCACCTGCCTCCCCTCCCACTGCTGCACACAGAGAAACCATTTCAGTGTCTAACACTGATGCCAGGCAGATATGGCAAGTCCTACTGAATGCAGGGGGTTATTCTCTCTCTGATGATATTTTTCAGTGTTAACAGTGGTAACTGCAGGTGATGGCTGCAGTTGACACAAGGGGAAAAGTGGCAGAAAAAAGTTTGTCAGCAAACATTCAAATGTGAACAGTTCCTTGAACTGGATTCATGGCACTTGGTAAACACTGGAACTAGGGGAGGTATCAGGTTTAGCAGGGATGGCCACATCTGAGCTCAGGCTTATGGATCAGATGAAACAGCTGCTTAAATGTCCAGGAAAAACGACTGCTCCACTGGCATGTGGCACAAGCTGTAACATTTATCAAATAAATAAACAGTATTCCATTAAATCCTCGAATTCATTCATTTCTATTCCTATCATTTCACCTTGCAGATAAGATGAAAAACCTCATTATATTTCACTTTCCTAAGTTTTATGGTTCTGACATGTACTCAGAATGATTGCCTTTGCTGCTGTTAACTACCTGCCGGCACTCTCATTAAGGTTCATTTAGGAATAATCTATTACCAAAAAGGAAAGGTCCAAGTTTCAAGGATGGACTATTTAAATCACAGCATGCCATTCTGCAGGAACAGGAAAACGGCCAGTTCCCCCCACCAGCACCTTTCAGAGCTGCTCAGTGGGGGAGGCAGCAGCCCATGGGAAGGTGTATTGAATTTCCAGATGGGAAAGTAATGGCAGAAAACTCAGGCCACTGCAACTCTGGACAAGTGCAAAAGAACAATATTTCACTCTGGTATGAAGAACTGCATAAAAGAATATACATTCTGCACTGTCACTTAGAAAATATCCAGATGGGTTATAATATTTAAGCATTTGCCATGTAATATTATTTGTGTATACAGTATTCTTCTTATGAAACAAAGATACAAAAATGACTAATATATTCTTGGAAAGGATACAAACATAGGTAGATTACAAAGCACAAATCTGTTCTAAACTACAGGTAATAATGTATATACCTATTTTTCTTTTATTTTATTTTAAAAACTTCTCTAGAAACTCCAGTGTATGCTTGAATCAAAATTTAGCAAATATTGTCATTTTTATTACTATCCAAGTATGTTTGATGGTTCACTTTAAAATATTTCTCATCTAGTTTATTTTTTTTTTCATGTATTCGAGTATAAATATTTCAGGAAAAAGTAAAAAAAAATACTAATGGAATAAGAGGGAAAAAAATCAAGTAATGTTGACTGACACATAAAAAGTAGGCTTTGTTAATGTTATATTCATTACCTTAGAAAATGTTTTACAGGAAGTGTAGTAAATCCACCACAGATGTGATAAAGATTAAAACCTCTTTTAAAGCAAATCTGTCCATTTAAAATAACCTAAAAGGCATGTGCAACATTTCTCAGCAATTCTTCAAAATTATTTCATAAAGGGTTGATGAAACAAACTCAATATTGAACTCAAGTATTTAATAAATTCTACGCAAATACAGTCCTGTTAATCAAGATGAAAATCACAAAATCCCCATTTTTGCCTTCATCTCCAAGAGATATTAAAAAGCACTTAGAAGCTAATTTGAAATGGCAGTCCACTTGCTCTGGCACTATGCTACCTACCACAATGACACACAAAACCACTTACAGTGCAACACACAGAATATAAGCACTGCATTTCCCTTCGAGCACTACATAAATTTTAAAAAAACCCAACCAAACAAAAAAAAAAAAAAAAAACAACCAACGTTTTTAAATACAAGTACCTAAATTAAGAGTACATTATCTGATACATTTAAGGAAGGAAACGTTACTATTTTATCAACCATGTTTCATTTTGTTTTTAATAGGCCATCTTTAGATGAACCAAGATTAAATATTTGCATTAGGCATACCTATAAATGCCATCGAACAGCTGGGTCCTATCAACCCAAACACCACAAATGGCTTGCAAGATTCTGATTACTACATGCATATTAAATCAGCATTAGCATTTTTCCTAAAGAATATATGACAGCACAGTAGACTTAAATGAAAGTTTAAAAATAAAGAGTTAAATCAGCCACTTCATCATGTTAACATGTTGTATTTCATTCTCCTCCAATGAGGGTCCCAGTTCTGCAATTTTCATTTAGGATTTCTACCATTCTTCCATGTATTTAATCAATGTTTTAAAGCAGTTGAATTAAAAGAAATATTTAGATCAACAATAGACATCCAGAAGAAAAATAATCACTTCTTCTACATACGAAAATATTTTGCTATTGCTTTCTAAAACATGGTATAACCTGATCATTGCATACTACTCCCACACATGAGGGCTATAAGAGAATACAAAAAAGTTGAAATGGTGCAGCTGAAGAGAAAGAACAGCCTTGGGACCCAAACCTGCAAACATTTTTTCCCATGATTAACTACTCTGCCATGAGGAATCTCATTTGAATCATTAAGAGTACTCAAAGTACCAAAGTTAAATGCATAGATAAGTACTTACAGGCTTGGACTTTGATATGACCTGCGGAAGCAGGAGAAAAACTTTGTCCCTATTTTTCTTTGTCCTCAGCTGAGCTAATTCCCCTCACTAACAGGAAAGGTTTTTTCAGGAAAAAGACCGGTCATTGGATGGGAGCTCTCCCTGGGTACATAGAATTTTAATCCAGATTTTTAATTTGAAGAAAAAGTTATCTCTCTCCCAACAAAAGCAATATAAAGGGAACATGTGTGCAGATTGCAACCCATAAAACTAGCATATATAACTTTAAATATTTGCACATCTTCTTATGTGAGCTTGGCAAGAATTAAAATTGCTACTCATAAGTATTGCTGACATTCCAAGTTCAAGCCAAGAAATGTATTTATTACCACACACTGCCATCTTTTATTTAACATAACATATGTGTGTGTTTATATGCATATACATATATGCATACACAGTAAAAAAGAGTTGGGCCACAAATAATAATAATAAATCAAGTGGAAATACACCCACACACCAAACTCATTAATAAGCACAAGCAATGTATAGACAAAACCTATGTTTGACTTTCATCATTATGTAATTGCTGCTTCAGATCAAACTGAGGAAAATAACATGCTAGCCAAACTAACATGAAGTAGGCTAATTTGACCAAAACACTCAATTTCTCACTTTCTTCCTGCAATAAAAATATAACTGAAAAATTCCAATTATGTAAATAAGGTAGGAATAAATAAAGTGTTAAAAATATAATTCAGTTCCAATGGAAGAGGAACACACAAGGGTATGAACCATATGAACCCTACTTCTTAATCAGGCTAATTCTCTGCTGAAAAAAAGAGTGCACAGGTCGAGGTATGCCAAAAAGTACACAAGCAATCCAAATACAGCATGGTGTATTGCAAGGAAAATGTAACTTTTTTTTCTTAAAAGAAAGCAATGCAGTAAGTATATAGACTTCAATGCTTAAGAAATTTTCCCCATGGATGGCATACATAATTTGATATATTATATGTATTTCCTTGTACATTTCCTCCAAATTCCTATACTCGAATTAAGTCAGTTGTAATACATGATTTCTCAACAGGAGCTTTAACAGACATCAGATCTTTCACCCATCTGTGACTGTGCTATTTTCTCACAGAAATAGCCAAGAACCAAACTTGCTTCCAATTAATTTCCTGAAGTCCCATGTCTGCAAAAGAACAAGGCACCCATCTAAGTGGAGCCCACGGTGCAATAGCCTCAGTAGAGACCTGGACAAAGCACAATCTCTGTGCCCATGGGGTTGTTTCAATATATCTGCATTCTCTGCTGCTCAGAAAGTGGGACATGTTCAGTGCTGAGAAGAGCCACGATTTACCTTTCAAGCCTGCATCAGGGCTTAAGAGGACTGTATATCCAGACTCTGGGTGCTGTGCTGTGTTGGAACCAGATGTCCTGAGACAACACTGTTGTGCCCCTGCACTTGTATTCTTCCAAGTAAAAGGGCATCTCCTTGTCTAAAGGGGTTCCCACCTGCTGCAACAGTTCCCAGGGCCACTTGACATAGTTTAGAGCAGCTAAAAAACTAATCCAGACCCCCAGAGTAGTTATGAGCAGAGATACCCTTGTTTACACCACCTGTGCACTCATAATGACTTGGTTCTTGCAAGTCAAGTGTGGCTCATCTGTAACTGAGCCTGGAGCCCTCCAAGAGCTGCAGTGAATCTTATGGGTCACATCATGGCAACTAGCAGAAAGGTGAGCATGCTCCTCACTTCATAGGTTTGTCTCTGTAGTTCAAGACCACATAAATTATATAAATGCATGTAATGTTCACCATTAAAAAAAAGAAAAATCAAAGCATTTGGGTCCATACACAAAAATCCACAAAAAGCACCCTCAGGATATCTACTAGTGAGCCAGCACAAAATGCCCATAAAATGTAGACAGTTGGTAATAACATCATGGCAAGGAAGCCTCTATATATTGCTTATACTCCCAAGTACAGTTCAACTTGAAAATGCTTAAACAAACTTTTCAATAAGAAAAACAACTAAAAGGGAGACTAAACTATACAGTTTTAGAATTTGTTTGCGTAAGAAAGACACACCCTAATTTTTTGTAATGTATAGTGTTAACAGTGTATATTTAAATGAGCCTTTAATATCTGTCATCCCACTACTTTAAATAGTTTTGTTAATCAGCAGAAACAGGGACCTGGATGTCAGCAATTCTGAGAAAATGCAGCACTTTTTACCTTCTGCAAGAGCTGTACAGAGCTGAGGGCTCTCCAGCAGGAGGTCTCCATGGGGCAGGACTGCCCCTCGCCCTGCTCAGAGGTGGTGGCTTCTGCTCTGGAACAGCTGCCACTGCTGCATGTCACTCTATCATTCTCATGTCAAGGCCACCGAATTCGACCTTATTTTAATTTAAGTTGGAAAATCACAAGCACAACTTTTATAATACACTAAACTCAGCACTAGATCAGTGAACTCTTGGTTTCTGTCTGCCTTTCCAGATACAAGCCAGATACAATTTCAGGAATAAAATGGACACTATCCACAAAATTCTCGTGATGTTATTAAACATAAGAGTGATAAGAAGACCAAACAGTTATTCCTATAACAGGAATTCCAAAAATCAGCATTCCAACAAAGAGTTCATAAAAAGTATCCACCTATTTCATAAGGAAAATCCACTGTGGATTTTTTTTTTCCAACTTCAAAGTAATTTATCAGCTTCTGAGAGGTATTAGAATTGTATTTTGTGATGTTCCTCTAGCATAAAATTGCCCAGGAGGTAGTTTAATCAATCAGTGGAGACTTTATCCTTGGGATTTCTGGAGACACCAAAGCATTGCTCAAGCCTCACTGTTGCAGGATAAATAACTGCTCCCTCTCCTGCTCCTAGCACACATCCTTCCATGAGCTCTCCACCTTTCAGGATCCACAGGAATTTAAACCAAGATATGTATTATAGCAGTTTTGGGAATACAGGAATCCCTACCCATCCAGAGATTATTTCTTCCCTGCACCATATCTGCCAGTAATGGGTACCAGTGCAGCAGGAGGAGGCATGTCAGAGCTGTAGCAAGCAGCTATGGAGCAATCGTCTTGTAAGAACAAATTCTTCCAAACCCTTACTCCAGGATCCGAATGTATGCACTTACATCTGCTCTGAGTTTTTAAGTACATTTGGCTATATTTAAATATATATAATAATTTAATTGCAATAGCTGTCTATGAGATGTGCTTTTTGTATAAATAAGTTTCAGACAAGGCTTGGTCATTTGGGGGATTTAATTAACAATTACCTGAAAGTTCTTGAGTGCACAGGTGACTGTCACCAGTGGGGTTGCTAGAGAGTCACCAAAATAATTTATGAAATCATTTATGAAACTTGAAAAAAAGAAACTGTCAGCCCTCAGTTTCAAGGTGATGAATGACACATGTGAGTGTGTCCTTAAACAAATAAACAAAACCAAAACAAAAAACAAAAGAGGGGGGAAAAAAAAAGAGGTTTCCTGATTAAATAATGAGCCATTGCTTGGAACAGCAAAAACATATAAACAAATACAGTGACTGTGAGAGCTAAAATTAGGAGAGAAAAACAGTTTCAGTAAAGACTCAGAACCTCTTCAGAGGACAAGCTGTGAGCACTGTGAGCACTAAGCTGAGCCCATGTCCCCAGTATGGCTGGCACCAGTTACTACTTAGGCCATTAGTTACCAAAACATGTTGAATTTTTTTTTAGCACTGACTCCAGCTCCTTCCATCTGCTGTAGTGCCTTTCTCTTTTTTCTTCCTTTTTTTTTTTTTTTTTGGGGGGGGGTGTTTGTTTTGTGGGGGTTTTTTTATGTACTAAGACAAAGTAAAGGCATGGAATACATTGATATGGTGGTGGCATTAGTTTGTGATCTCTTGCTTCAAAGAAAAGATGCACACCCAGCCATCAAAATAAAGTCAACATTGTTCAGTGCCACTTGCCTGACTTTCCCTCACCTGTTAACTTGTGTAGTCATACAGATCTGAGCCAACAGGATATAAAATGTTACCCAACCAGAATTATCCACAAAGCAGGTATTTAATACCCATGTTGCTCCTTCTTGTTTCTGAAGTCCTTTTATAAATGTCCTTTTTACCTTTGTCCTCTTTGTAATATTTAAGTAATTTTCAAAAGAATAACAAAGTCCCATCTAACACACAGTGTCAGGAAGGGAAAGTAATTTTTCCAGGACAGCTTTCCTTCCCCTCTGCCAGAGAATAGCAGGCTACGATGGGTCCCAAAGCAGGTGACTGATTTGCAGAAAAGTTATATACAACTAGGAACTCCTCCTCTGTTAAGCAAAATAACTGCAGCTGCTACAACGATAGCAGCTGCAGCAGCAGCGCTATATGCAGCATTTTTTCAAATGACACAGTTATCATAGAATGGTTTGGGTCGGAAGGGACCTTTAAAGGTCATCTAGTCCAAACCCCCTGCAGTGAGCAGGGACATCTTCAACCAGATGAGGTGGTTCAGAGCCCCATCCAACCTGACCTTGAATGTTTCCAAGGATGGGGCTTCTACCACTTCTCTGGGCATCCTGTGCCAGTGTTTCACCACCCTCATCATAAAAAATTTCTTCATTATATCTAGCCTAAATCTCCCCTCCTTTAGTTTAAAACCATTGCCTCTTGTCTTATTGCTACATGCCCTGCTAAAAAGTTCGTCCCCATCTTTCTTATAGCCCCCCTTTAAGAACTGAAAGGCTGCAATAAGGTCTCCCCAGAGCTTTTTCTTCTCCAGGCTGAACCCCAACTCTCTCAGGCTTTCTTCGTAGCAGAGGTGTTCCAGGCCTCTGTTCATTTTTGTGGCCTCCTCTGGACCTACTCCAACAGGTCTATGTCTGTCTTGTGCTGAGGACTCCAGAGCTGGACACAGAACTGCAGGTGGGGTCTCACCAGAGCAGAGTGCTGGGGCAGAATCCCCTCCCTTGACTTGCTGGCCACGCTGCTTGTGATGACAGTTGGCATTATAATGTCAATATGCAATTAGGAGCTTCCACACAGTCTGTTGTTTTAATATCATCCAACCAGAAATATGTCAATGTATATATTATTCATAAGGATTCCAAACTTTTAGATATTTTAGCTGGGAAAACAACCAACATCAGCCCCCCCCACCCTCTGCCACCCCTCCTCCTCCCAAGCATCCCATTTCCTATTCCTGCAATGCAATAAAAATGCTTGCAAAAGTTTTTGGACAGTCTCCTATCTTTTCTCCTGTTTAAGGAGAAAAATAAATGTTCCTCAGATTCTTTATAACAGAGAGAGGTTTAAAATAGTTTCTAAAACATTTTATAGCATCTTAAAATACTCTCTTTTATCTTTTATATTTTTCTTACAGTGTCTGTAGATTATGGGCCGAGTTTAAAAAACCCTTGGGTGCTACTTTTGGAGTTGAGCGTATGCATATGGTGCACACATTTCCAACTAAGTGATGACTTCCATGAGACGTAGTACTATATGTGGGTGGGATGCTGGCAAGTAACAGATTTTAAAGTACAATTCAAATAAGGGCATGAAAATCCAAGTTTTGCAATAAAAGAAACATGTCGAAATTCAATGGGAGAAATTTAAAGTTATTTATTCTCTGTCTTCAAAAGAGCTTGGATTTTTGGTTGTGTCCTGAGGCTATACAAAATGGCTACATGGAAAATCTGTCTCCAACCAAATCTGCCCGGGACTGCAGGCATTAGGCTGGTTTTGTGATGTCATCTAGAGTATTGTTTCACAGAAAATATGGAATTGATTGCTTTTTGCTAAGTGAAGTGGAAACAAAAAGATTTCCCATGCTCATTTGTAATCACTTCAAAATTAGGGTTAATACATCTCTCTGGTACAGAAACCTCTTTACCTATAAGTTACTTCAGGAGCCTTGAATGAGGTGTGCTAATAGCATGATGCCACACAAGAAGAGGGCTCTAGATGTTATCTGGGCAACCTCCATGGCTGCACTGGGATGCGGATAGTGGTCTCTCAAGCTGGAGTGGCAAGACTATAAAAATTCTTTGCCCAAGGCACTAGCATAATTAGGGATGGCTCTGATCATTAGTGCTGGAGAAGCAGTTATATTGTTTTGCAATTTATCCAGTACCAGCAAAATTCTCAGCTCTGTACAGCACATAGTTCACATTTATTTCCTTCCCCAAGGAAAGTATAGATTGACCACACCACGAAATGTACTGTGAGTGGGACATTGTGTCCCAAATATGTTATAACATGCTCTGCTCTTTGTTGTGTAGACACTGTTACTGAATTATGTTATAGCCCTACACTAATAAAATATTTTAGGTCTTTAAATGTGCTGACAGCATACTGCATAACAGATAACCACCAGATTCTTGAAAGTCTAGCATCAAATTTGTACAGATCCAAGTGATTTATCAACAAACGTCTTAAAGGAAGGATTTGTTATAAAGCCAGTTCCTGAAGAAAGAAAAAGTAGGTGTCTGTTTACTACAAAAATGGGAAGATGTTCTTGCAAATGGACAGCACAAGGCATAGGGACATAAATGGGAGAAGGATGAAAAGTCTAGGGGACGCAGTATCAGGAAAGAGCAAGAGGTTATGTAAAACTAATGAGACATTCAGAGCCCTAAAACCACATGCTATTACCCAGGGATCAAATCACACAAACATCGCATGCAATTTAAGAAAATCATTTTTTCTCATCAGATCTAAGACATACAATATAGTAGGAAAATAGTGTCTCCTTTTCTTTAAGCTTGGCACATCATCAAAGTCTCCTGTGAAGTCAAAGAAAAGCACCTCCACCCTAAACTGAGGCTTCTACATGGGGAAAGAAAACATGTTCCCTTCACTGGCTACTTCTACCAACGAAAGCAGAAAGTAGGTGGGAGACACAGAGAGCCGTCAGCTCTTCCCACTCCACCTTAATTTAGCTGGAGTTCAGCCAGGACACTCCTTTTATGAAAACGTCATTGAAACCTGTAGCAATCCAGCCCCTCTCTTCACAAAGATGGCACCTTTGGAAGTCCACCAGGACCTTAAGCACTAATTTATCCCTGACTCAGAAGGGTTCTACCTCCTGGTAACCCACTGGCTCCCTGATGTGCCTGGGCTTTGGTGGCTTTCCAGACAACTGCAGAGACTGGCTTTGCCCTTGCCTGCAAGCTGACGGCTCCCAGACCAACGGGGAATGGCTGCAGACTTGAAAGACACGCTGCTTAAAAGGCTCTCTCATGTTTCAGCTGACCATGTGTTTTCTCTTAGTACCCTGCAAGTTCAAATACCTCTGTATAACAGAAGTCAGACTGAAAAGGCATTGTGCATAAAATAATTCTTATCCGCGTTGGTACGAGCCCTTGTGCTTTTTAAAAGCATGTACGAGGAGGCAGGGTAGTATTCACGCTACTTCGTGCACAGATTGCATCTTGTTCAAATTCAGTGATTAAAAAAAAAAAAGGTTTGTAAAGGTTTTCTTTTAAACCTGATATGTAGCAGCACAGAAATATTTAACAACATCCATATCGTTCATAGGTAACTATCTTTTGAGAAAGACCAGATTTCTCTCTCTTTGCATATAACACTGCTAACTCGAGTGTGTGTGCCAACCACAGGATCACGCTCACGGTAATGACAGTTTGCAACAGCATCCTGCTAGGTCCTAAAGCCAATCCCAAATCACACAGATTTTTACTAAAATAAATTTTTAGAAAGTAAAAAAAAAAAATTAAATAAAAAAAAAATTGTAGTAGCAATTCTTTATATTGAAGGCTGGAAGTCCACCAGTGGCAAGAATCAGAAATGCACCTACAGGGTGTTTGGTGAACACATCCCAGTTCAGAAAAACTGTTTGTTATCTCTGTTTTGTGTTACTTATTTAAAGGTACTGATTTTATAGTTTATTCAATGTGCTTAGAATGCCACTAAACATCACTGAAGTAAAACTTCCACACAGAATGAGCAGTCACTATTGTGAAATAAGGTGATACTGATTCAACTCTGAAGCTGAGACTTCTTGAGGATAACAGTTTAAGAAAGAATTTTGATTCAATCAAGAGGCTCATATTTTACTATACTTTACTTTCTACCATTCTATTCATTGTCCATGGGCAAACATTTCAGCAGCACTCCTCAAAGTCTTTGCATTTATACTGCAAACTCTGGCACTTGCTCATAGACATCATTTAAGATGATGTGATGGACTCTGCATATTTAATCTCACCATCTACTTACCAAGCTAAACCCATTGCTCACTAGTTGGCATGGGAGTTAGGAAGCAGCTGAGAGGTGTCTTGATTGATGAGTTTAGGTACTAATGTATGGAAAAAAATAATCTCTTGGTGGTGACTTTCCAGCCTTGCGGATACATAGCCTAAAATGAAATGCAGACAGACAGACACACACACTCACACATTTCCACTCAGCACCCTCAGCCCAGGGCAGTGTTGCAGGATTGCTTTCAAGTCTCAGGAAGAGCCATTCGGTGCAGGGAGCCGCTGTACAGCACTGTCCTCACTCTGCAGCCACCACATCCTCCCCCTTGCAGCCCCAGCATGTCTTTACTTGCTCCCATTTACCTTCTCTTTTCTAATAAGAACAGTATTGCCCACCCTGCCCACAGACTACCCCAAACTCCTGCAAACCTGCACTTAGATTAATGTCAGGCATTAGGGATTTAGCCAGTCATCCACACAGGTCAGAAGTAACTCCGCTCCACTCCTGCCTCCCTACCCCAGCTTAATGGCCAAAGCCCAAAACCCAGAGAGGTCAGGGATGCATTTAGGTGCAGTACAAATAATCCTCTCTTAGACTGCCAAGGATCCTTTTCCCAAACCAGGTTAGTAGGGCTGGGGGAGCTTCATTGTCTCTGCACCGTGGGGCACTTGACTGCTGCGTCCATCTGAGCACTGTCCTGCAGCAGCTCATGGCTTCAAACAAAGTCTTCCAGAGGGTAGCACTGGGGGTTTCCTATTCTCTACCTCCGGTTTAATTTCCCACTGTCCCTTCCTCAGCTGGACAGGGCAGCTCACCACTACAACTATGTTATTCTGAGTACTTAACTCATTCTCTGGGTTGTGTTGTGCTAACTACTCTTAACAGTCTGGGAAGTGCAGATTGTATGACCTGATGCTCTTCTGTGGGATTTTGGGAAACTCGGAATGCTTGTAAAACCCATGTTAGCATGCTGCATTCCACTGTAATGAAAATTTTTATCGTTACAAGAAAAACTCCAGTGTCAGGAGAGCATTTACAATAATAATTTCTATGTCAAAATGGTGTTTTACAAAAATCATTTTCATTTTATAAAAATCAACCTACTTTGTTAAGTAAAATGTTCCCTGTTAAAAGCAAGTTTAATTCAAGAACAGCAAAGAGGACTACAGCTTGTATTTGAAGCCAGAAACAATTAGTTATAAGATGCTTATTAATGTATACCTTTATCATTATGTTGACTCATCCTTTCATGCATTTCTTTTCCTTATATGCCATTTTATATCATCCATCCTCTCTCTGTTCACACAGAAACCGGAGACGGGCAGCCTTTAAGAAGCATGTTAGCTGGAAGAGATAGAGGTATATTCCAGATTTCATGTATTACATTCCCTCAGTCTGCTGACCTCCCCTCTTCTCGGGGAAAATGCAGGCTGCATCACTGGGCAGGACTTCAGAACAGTTAGGGACAGGGATTAGACATCACTGGACTAGTCAGGGTGAAGATTTTCTTTCCTTAAGAAAATCTAAAAGGCTCCTGATTCAGTTTTAATTTGCAGTTTTTCTGAGTTGCTATGGGTTATGAACACATGTTAGGGAAATTAAATAAGTACCTAATCCAAGCAGCACTCAGTTAATTAATACTGTTGCTGTTAGCAGGATTATAACCACATGCATTTCATAAGAATTAACAAGATTTGTTTGTGTTAACTTGGTCTTACATCTCCCAGGTGACAGCAGCGACCATGCAATGGGGATTTATGCTCTGCTGTGGTCGCTGTCACCAGTGCCCACAGGGGCTGGGCAGGGACCCCGGCACTGGTGCATGAGGGACTCTGAACCCCACCCATGACTACCAGCGCCTGCTGAGAAGGGCACTGCTCACTCCCCGCTCTTGAGGCCAAGTGTACTTTGCAGGAGGGAATTACTGATGGCTTGGAGAGGAGAGTGGGGAGATGACCCTCTGGCCTACTGATTAAATGGACTAGAACTGAACTTGCAACAAAAATAAACACAGCAAGTACACAAATCAGCAACACTTGCGTGACTTTATGAAGACAAAAACAAAATTACTTCAAGATGACTACAATTACGTTAGAAAGTTCAATAGAGCATCAAAGATGACAGCTGTAGCTTTCTGGGGTGAGGAGCCTCCAGAAGGCTTCTCTGGGCTTAGGCAGTGGCAGGGCTGAGCCCCTCTTCCCTCTCATTCCTCAGTCATTATTCACACGAGTGCCATGAAGATCTTAATTAAACAGTATGAGGGAAAAAAAGTTAGGATAGAAATAATAGACCTGTTCTGCATTTGGTGCTCGCTAGGTGAGAATTCTACTATTGTCAGTTCATTACTTCCTCCTTTTGCTCCTCTTCAGTTGTCTGTCTCACCAACTTTGCAAATTCCTCCATCTAGAGAGCCTGCACGGCTGCGTGCACACTGCCAACAGCAACTCCCAGAGCCTTAGCAATGGGCCCAGGGTGCTGGCAGTAAAACTGTGGACATAACTCCACAATAATGGTTTTTGCTCTCTGTTTACATAGCTATATGTTAATACAATAAATTACCTTCCTTGCTTTTATAAATTTCAGCTGTAAGGATATACTGCATTAAATCATTTACCTCCAGACACATGATGTGCCTCCATTACTAAGAGTTAAGTTTATCCATTTTTAGGAGCAAGGAGGATAGTAGGACCCACAGCAATTTGTAGATGAACACCACACCAAATATAAGGCTTATACCCTTGAAAAGTCAGTACTACGTGTTTGATGTGGACTACACAAAATTTGGTCAAATGATACAGGTCACATTAGGAGCAAATTTCTGTAGATCTAAGACGAAGTCCACATATTCTGCCAGTTTGCTCATTTGCAAACATCTGTAGCAGAACACACTGATCTTCCACTAAAAAAAAACACACAAATGAAGTCAGTTCCATTTGTTTTCCATATATGGGAAGAACTGTCTCTAAACAAATTTAATTCTTGACTCCAAGTGGGATTGAAGATGCTTTTCAGATAAGAAGTGGTAAAATAAAATCACAAGAGATCACAGAAAATGATGTTGTTATTCCCTTCCTGCAGTATTCATCTAATTTTATGTTTTGTATTGGGGCAGTTTGGCCTTCTCATAAGACCAGAAAGACAGCAAACAAACAGCAGTTGAGCGGTGGTTAGACTGCACTCACGTAACCCAGCAATCACAATTCAAGGGAGAAAATGATTTCCTGTCAGAAATATAGACTGAAACTGCCAAGAAAATCTCCCTAAAGCTACAAACTTATCACCATTCACCCATCAGACTTTTGATGAAGAGAAAAATCAAAATTGCACCACTTGGTAAACCATGGATGGAATATCACGCAGAGAGGAAGAAAAGAAGATGTAGCTGTGAAGTCAGCCTGAGTTCTATCAAATACTTGGTTTTGAAATCACATTTCTAAAAAAATCAGAGAATAGGTAAAAATACAGTTGCATTTACAGCTTACCCACTGTGACATTTTTTCCAGACATCTGGCAAGATTTTGTATTAGCTACGAACCCATGTCTTAACAATCTTGTGGATTTTCTTGTCTCCATCCTTGGTGGCAGCAGTATAATGTGTGATGAACAGTGTTGGTTTTAGGACACTATGCATACAGTGTGCAACTGCATGGATAACTATTCAAACCTCCCCAGCTGCAGTCCAGCTTTCATAAGGTTTACACTAGGATTACAGTATTTTCAAGTTAAAATAAGCAAGAAAGGAAAGTTTGGGAGGTAGTTTTTCCTTGAGTTTTCTCTAAAATATTTGCCCACCTATGGTGAACTTCTGTCCTCAGTATAAGGTGTTCTGGTCCTTTGGCACCAGCAGCAGGAAAAGGGAAAAAGCCCTGTACAGTGTGATTTCCTGATTAAGCTTCTTGTAACCTTTAACATTCGTGGCCTATTTGCATCTGTTCTGTTGTTTTTTTGGTTTTGTTGGGGTTTTTTTAACAGTTTCAACTGCTGAGCCCAAAGGAGATGCACGTTAGAAACAGATGGCTGGTTCATAGAATCATAGAATTTTTTGGTTGGTAAAGACCTGTGAGATCATCGAGTCCAACCCTACCTGTTCACTACTAAACCTTGTTCTATCCTCTTGTTCTGTCACTAGTTCCTCGGGAGAAAAGACACACACCTGCCTCACTACACCCTCCTTTCAGGTAGTTGTAGACAGTGATAAGGTCTTCCCTCAGCCTCCTCTTCTCTAGGCTGAACAACCCCAGTTCCCTCAGCCGCTCCTCACAAAGTTTGTTCTCCAGCCCTTTCAGCAGCTTTGTTGTCCTTCTCTGGACATGCTCTATAAGAACATTATCTCATGCAGCATCAGAGATTTTCACATGTGAAACCCTTGTCCAGTTTTTTCACACTGGTGGCTACAGCAGATAAAGCATGATCACTAAAGCATAATCCAATGTATTATTTCAGCCTCCAAGGGGAAAACACACTGGAAATTCAATTATCTGTTGTCACAAGTCACTTTGTTACACCATAAAAACAAAACATAAAGCAGATTGATATTTTTTCATAAACCTCCAGAACACAAAACTTATCAACAAATGAGGAACACAGTAAGAGCTGAATCTAACTATAAATTCTGACATATCTCCACTAATAATGATTAATGACTAAGAAAAAGAAAAGGGAGGCTGCAGGCACAAATGTCAACCTGAACTGACACTAAGACATACAGCTATTTTAAATATTTTCCCTTCTAATTACATATTTCTTACTACTGTAAAATATTCAACATAGAAAAACAGATTGGCTCTATTGCCTGTCTCAAAAGCAGCAGGCAGTCAAATAAGCTCTGAAAAGCTAATTCAAATGCCACGAGTAAAACAGGACTGCTGTTTCTTCCATAGAAAATCCAAATAAAGCTCATTTACTTCTTTTGTGAGCATAAGACAAAGATATTACCAGCATAGCAGAGTGGTGCTACAGTAATACATGAACACAGAGACTGAATGCCCAAATCTGCAGTCCCAGCCACAGCCTCCAACTTTTTTAGCTCCATTTCAGTGGGAGCACAACTCATTTGACCCATGGAGAGGTCTGTGGCCACACTAACTCAGCTTGTTCACCATTATGAGAGTGATCCCCAAAAGAGAGTGTATAGCTTGAGTGTGCTACTAAATAGCATTCAGGGTATGCCACTTTGGCCACTATTTTCCACAGACCAAAACTAGTTTTCCTGCATGGAACGGATCTTTTTAAGAGAATTTACAGCTGATGCATGGCCCTTCACATTCTGCATGACCCGAGTTTCACCATTCAAATGCAAAAAATGTGAGTTTTAGTATTTTACTGTCTCAGTGACAGGTGTAAATGAGCGGGTTTGCATGCCAGAGAGCATAGTTGGACAGAACTATGCAAGCAGCAGTAAAGGCTGTTAGAGCTCCATGGGTCCACATAGCAGTGGATGTTACATCAGCACCACGACAGCAGCAGGAGGCTCAATGCTTGTGGTATAAAACATACCAATGTTATTAGCATGACACCAGCATGATGCCCTACTCTGCACCCCACTGCTCAACTCACCCTGGTCTTGTGCAGCTTTACCTTCACCCTCTCAGTCCACCTCCTGGGGAAGAACGATGTCTTTACGGCAGTGCGGGAGGGCAGCATGGCTGGAGGAGGGCTATGGATCTCCTCCTGCTCTCCAGGAAAAGTGCCTATGCAAACCAAAGCTGCTGAGCACACAAATTCAGGGGCTGTTTAGGGTTTTGGGAAGTGGGTGAGATCTTGGGTCATGCCAGCGGTCCTAGCCAGGACTGGTTTCAGCAAGGTCACATCTGGCAAAAATCAGACGACAAGCGACAGAAAACAAACCCCATCCCTTAATGCCGCTGACCTTTTGTACAAAAAGCTTAATAGCTTGTTGACATTTGAGGATATCAAGGTGCCCTCCTTGCTGTCAGTTACCATGCAAGATTGAAATAGCCTCATTTGTCACTGGTTCGATGCCACATAACACATCTGGAAGCAGGGTGTTGGCGGTATTTTTGTTATGCTCTCAGCGGGAGACGATTTGCTGGTAGAGATCATGACAGCACTGCTGGAGATGAAAACACCCAAAAAACTGTCCATGACTGGCAACTTTTATTTTGCAACATATGTCAAACTCTTGCCTGTGATGTGGCACAACTAGCTATCGTATGATGTAAGTGCAACAGTACATATTTTAACATACAATATAATTGTCTGGGCTAAGTTAATTCAACTCCCCACCGCGAGACACGTTACGTGACGACCAAGTCCTGAAAAGTGTTCTAGTCCACTTGAAACAGTGCTGTGAGCTGAAAGGGCTTCTCACAAGGCAGGATGCACTGGGCAGAAATTTCCAGAAGTGAACTGTAAATGGAAAACCTTTAAACAAACACAAATATTAACCAAACTGGATGCAGAATTACTAGTTTGGGTTGGGCCTCCTCAGAGTAATGAAGCAATTCCCTTAGAAATGCCTCTATATGTTCAGAGCCTGCACTTAAGGCAGATTAGCCATGTTGTCATCTTATGTGAATACCAGTCTTTGCTTAGGAAAATGAATTAAGACCACACCAAAATTACTCCAATGAAGAGTTCTCAACAGCACTTGTAACCTCAGGGATGTCATTGTAACAGCAAAAGTAACCAGCAAGAACAGACTGGTTTACCAATGCTGTTTTACTGTAGAGTGAAAACACGGTTTATGAAAGTGAAACACACCAAGGAAATACTTCCCTCAGACTCCAGTGTGATGGTGCAGTTCCTCAAGAAAAGAAAGTCTTTCTTCATCCCTTCCAACACAGAGTTTAGGAAAAAATCACATCTGACATGACTCATCTTCTCATTCAGACATGAATTCAGTTTATCCTTGTTGGAAGGATGATCTAACCCCTACCTTCTCCAGACTTTCTCAACAGGGGATCCAGGCACAGGGGTAGAGAGGAGCTCAGTGGCAGAGGTGAAAAGAGGAAGGAAAAACATACACAAACACAGAGAAAAGCGATAATTCTGGAGCTTTCCTTCAGGAAACCATGTGCCACTGCACAGCAACAAAAATAACCCAGGGGTTCCCTCTCTGCTCTGGCTCCCTGTGAGGAGCCACTTTAAAGCTTTTAGAACATTTGCAGAGTTTTAGAGAAATGGTTTTTGTTTAACTTCAGCTACTTCAGAAATGCCTGGGGCCTGAAGAAACATATTTTTGGATTGCTCTTAAAGAACAGGCTGAACTTTGAAGTTTGGGTTTTTTTTTTTCAGATCAAATGTTAAATTAATAAGCACCAATATGACAAATCAGTCTGAGTACTGGGGAAAAAATTAACGATCACTAAAAAATCTTCTTGGATTAATTAATTGCAGCATATTTTTACTCATTCTAATATGTTGATGGGTCTGGCACTTCAAGTCCTACAAGCCATGCTGCGTAATGTGTTTTTGTCCTAACTAAGCACGCTTGATATTATTGCCCATTTGCCTCTACAAAATACAAGGCGTATCATCACCATCGAATAAATTTCAGTTTGGGTAATAATGAGATCATGAATAACTAGTTTACTTATGGATCATTTAAGTTTAAGAAATGTGCACAGAAATTCGAAGCATCTGTAATCTAAATTACTTCTTTATACACAGCTTCTTTATACCAGAAGTTTCATCAATGCCACTGAATTTACTCTGCACTTTCTTGTTAATTGAGGTGCTTGACTAAAGTGTCCCACATGACTCATTTATTCTTCACTGTATTGCAAGAAATGGCTGGATAAGGAAACCTTGACTCCATGGGAAGTCATGGGTCAGCCGGCTGCGAGCCACACACAGACTATTAATTACAGCTACGTGGCTGCAGAATCATCTGCTAATGCAGTATAAACAGGAACAGTATCATGCCAGTATTGCCACATCCACATTTTTGTATTCTCGCCTCAATTTTCCTCACCCCATTTTTGGAAGAAAAACATGATTCACTCTTAATAGATGCCCTATTAAGTACTTAAAAAGCAATAATATATAATCACCTTCCTCTATAAATATTGGTAAACAATGATTTACTCACCGTTGTCGTTCCTTAGCATCCCAGTGAAGTTACAGGGGAGAACAATTCAATACACTTTCCTGTAGTTCAGGACATTTTTCAGGAATCTGAGGACTGTAATGCTTCAGGAGCCCAGAAGTGTACCTATCAAGGACCACTGGAACACATTTGCTTCTCACATTAGCTGATTTGTATTAAAAAGAGAAGAAAAGGAAGAAAGGGAGAAAGAAAGGGAGAAAGAAAGGGAGAGAGAAAGGGAGAGAGAAAGGGAGAGAGAAAGGGAGAGAGAAAGGGAGAGAGAGAAAGGGAGAGAGAGAAAGGGAGAGAGAGAAAGGGAGAGAGAGAAAGGGAGAGAGAGAGAGAGAGAGAAAGAGAGAGAGAAAGAGAGAGAGAAGGAGAGAGAGAAGGAGAGAGAGAAGGAGAGAGAGAAGGAGAGAGAGAAGGAGAGAGAGAAGGAGAGAGAGAAGGAGAGAGAGAAGGAGAGAGAGAAGGAGAGAGAGAAGGAGAGAGAGAAGGAGAGAGAGAAGGAGAGAGAGAAGGAGAGAGAGAAGGAGAGAGAGAAGGAGAGAGAGAAGGAGAGAGAGAAGGAGAGAGAGAAGGAGAGAGAGAAGGAGAGAGAGAAGGAGAGAGAGAAGGAGAGAGAGAAGGAGAGAGAGAAGGAGAGAGAGAAGGAGAGAGAGAAGGAGAGAGAGAAGGAGAGAGAGAAGGAGAGAGAGAAGGAGAGAGAGAAGGAGAGAGAGAAGGAGAGAGAGAAGGAGAGAGAGAAGGAGAGAGAGAAGGAGAGAGAGAAGGAGAGAGAGAAGGAGAGAGAGAAGGAGAGAGAGAAGGAGAGAGAGAAGGAGAGAGAGAAGGAGAGAGAGAAGGAGAGAGAGAAGGAGAGAGAGAAGGAGAGAGAGAAGGAGAGAGAGAAGGAGAGAGAGAAGGAGAGAGAAAGAGAGAGAAAGAGGGAAAGAAGGAAAGAAGGCAAGAAGGAAAGAAGGAAAGAAAGAGACACCCGCCCCCTTCCAGAGTCCAGTCTATTTTCATTAACACAAGCCAAGTTAATTGTACAAGGATATTCCTATTGCAGGATGGAGTTGAGATGGGAGAGTTCCTACTGATTTTATTCCCAGAGAATCCTACACCAGAATCACCTCCCTGAAAACCACAGTCCCTGCAGAGGGACAGATCCCCAGCGGGCACTGACGGACAGGGTGCTTTGATTAACACCACAAGCTCCTGACCCAAAACATCAGCGCCCTGAGGAGGATTCCAGCAGACATCTGTTACCATTAAAGATCACTGGTTGAGATCTATACCCAGAGAGGGCCAGGGCTGAGGCATTGCATAGTTCCTCTCTGAGACTTAAACAGCACACGGATTTGAATGTTAGCAGAGCAACATTTAAGGAAATTGGCTTCAGCATCATGAATGAGGAATGTGAAGCTATTAATTTAGTGCCTTCCCTAATGCTTCTCCATTTAATATTTGCAAATTTAATATTTACACATGCAAGTCTTACAAAAATTATGTTGCAAGGAACAGCTTCTGTACTTCTCATAATAAACAAATGATCAAAAATACACGGTATGTATAGCAGGGGTTTACAGCTGGGATCCTATGTTACTTCTTAGAGCCATTTATCTAAGATCTAGTATCTATAAAAAGCCTCTTTGCTATTTACACAGGTGTCCTAGAGCATTATATAATCACGTAGCAGATCAACATAGCCTTAGGATCTCAAAGTATAATAAAAGTACACTAGGATCATGACATAGAGGGAAAGAGTTGGCTACCATGAGACACTGATCTTTTATTCCTTCCAGAAGCTCACCTAGGCATGGAGGATAGATGTCTTCAGTTATTCATGAGAATAACGTGAAGAAAACACATATTTTCCTAAACTCGCTCACCTAGATTTTTTAAACGTAAAGTTGGCTCCTCACATAATGTTTAAATTTTGCCATTCATTTATGCTAAGTAGTTCCACTAAACTTAGGAATAGATCTCCTACACTAAGGTCCACAAGCCAGGGGTCTTACAAGATCTCTACTTTCAAGAGCTAGGCTTTAAAACAGTAAAGTCATGGTAACTTAAAGTATTCAAAATATACACCACCAAGGAGGACAATAAGACATGAGAGATGACAGAGTCTACAAAAGGCATAGATGTTTCCACATATTCTCTAACCACAGAGAGGATCAGAAACTACATTACAAATTAAAGCAGATTCTATGATATAAATGCCCTCCAGAAAAGGCATATATCATCCCTCAAAAAAAAAAAAAAGTATTATCCATAAAAACTTCCACAATGACTAATCTATCATTTCAGTCAGCCAAATCCTGAAGACACAGTTTGAATCTTAAAAAGGTAACAACAAAATCCACTAGAATGTAAGAACAAGGGACATACTCAGTTCCTGTTACATCTGGCTTCGTTAGAGCTTATTCTGCTTCTAATCTGCTATAATAAAGACCTTACGTTTGAGCAAAGATCTTAGAATTTCACATGTTCATATAGAAATATATATTGCATGCAAATGACACGACAAAGGCAACACTATTATATCATACCTTGTACTTACTATAAATTAATTATATCCTCCGCTCATTAAGTCTTCCTGTCATTCTTTTCCCAAGCATCTGTTACACAGGACCTACACATACTGCCTTGTTACAGGAGACAAGATCAGGATAAAGAAACTTCCACCTCACATTCCTTGGGCTGTGTACAGCTGCTGCTTATGTCAAGGTGTTGCACCCCCTCCCATATTTTTTATCAGCTATTCAGATGCCCACATATATTAGAAGGCTGTAGAAAACAAAAACAAAAACAAAAACAAACAAACAAAAAAAAAACAAAAAAACAAAAAAACAAAAAAACCAACCAAACAAACAAACATATATATATATATATAATGATATGCAAATCATGATACTTTTACAAAGTTTAAAAAAAAATCCTATCACCTATTTTCAGGTACAAGCATGTCATCATGCATACTGAGGATTGCCAGAGGTCATAACTAACAAGCATTCCATATAATGCATCTAACTACCAAGGAACTGCTCCCAGACTACTATCATTGGCATCTGCCTAGTTGTACATATATAAATCAAATGGCACTATGGCTTAAAATGGACATACTATCTTTGAGAGAAGTAACCATTTGCCTGCTTGAGAACTATAGCAACACTAACTCTTAAAAAAAGCATTTGTTTGACACATCTTGCACTGTTTGGCTTCTTTATAGTGGTCTTTTAGTGCTGTTTCTTTGGTTATGGTTTCATTCTTCTTTCATTTCTTCTAGTTCATTAAAGTCCTCAAACTTGATTTACTTACAGCTTCTTTACTCACAAATGTACTATGTAAGATGAAAGTATCATCAAGGGAATGCTTTTGTCCAGAAAGCATAAATGCAGAAATACACAGATCTTTGATTTTTTTTTTTTTTTAATGAATGTTGATCAATACCAGTGAGGACTGCTAACAAAGTCAAAGTATTTGCCCACCATAACTTGGTCTTTTCCCCATTTTCTTCAGATATTTACTAGTTCATATCTTGCTGAGCAACAACTTACTTTTTCATGCTGTGAATCCTCTCACCCAAAGGAAAGCACAAAAAAACAGCTAAACAGTGTTTTACAGCATTAATGACCTCAATCTCCTTGCCCTTAGTGATGGCCAGTTCAAGTTTGCTCAGGGATTACCCTTTACCCTCCAAGGTTGCCGATTTACAAAGCAAAGAGATACTTGAGAAGTTCTAAAACTATTTGCCTACCAAGCATTAGCTCTTCTGAAATCAATAGTCATGGAAAGTAAATCCCAGCCCATACTTGAGAAAAGCTGTGTAAAGATGCCATGCTCTTTATGAAAAACAGGAAAACCTGCCAGGAGATGGGCTCACTTCCCTGATGGAAAGAAGAGGCAGAAAGCAGTGGCCAACAGCATAATGCCTGGCAAGCTGCAGCACTCTGCTAATTAACTGCTGGGGAGAAACAGGAGGACAACCTGAACAGTGGGTGGTTTCTGAAAGTGGTCCTCATAATGCGACCTGTCACTAGGGCCCTGGCTGTCACTGGAGGAACCGCACAGAGATGATCATCTTGTATTGCAGAGACCGTTTCCTTTGCTCAGGATGTGCTTCTCAGAGAAGGACTTTAAAAAGAAAAAAAATTTATTTAAAAAAATAGGATTTTGCAATGGGCTGATTTATAAAAACAAAACAAAACTGAAAAAAAAAAAAAAGTGCACCACACTATGAGCTCTACACTACAGTTTGCATTTTTTTTAAATCCCTTGCAATGGATCTGGAATAAATCAGCAATGGGTCAAACTGGTTCAGAAAGTGTTTGAATAACTGCCCATGGAGCGTCCAGGGGTTCTCCGTCAGCTGAGTATTTTGACTGCTGCTGTTCAATTACCATTTGAGAAAGCAAGACTGCTGGGAAAGACAACACAACGTAAACCAACATTGGCTATAAAAGCACACAGTGTACCAATATTCACACTGCACAGTCTGGCTTTCAGAGACTTTACCAAAACCAACTTCACATTACACCACTCGATGATGCTCCTAGCCATCAATGTTCAATACAGCTGAAAGTAAGAGGTCTTCAAGAAATCAGGAGGGCCCAAAATACCTAATTTTATCTCTGTAATAGAAACAGTAATTGACAAATCATTGTTTTATATTTATAAAATACATGATGAGGAACATATCACATGCATTCTAGACTTTCCGTCTGCACTGGAAATCAACTGGGAAATTAGGAGGTAAGGCACAGAAACATCACTACGAATATACTGTATTACTGCTTTTGCAGCTGCAGTCCCAGAATTTGTTTCACAATAATTCAGTTACCCATGTTTAAATAACCAGCCAGTAGAAGAAAGGCTGATATATTTCATATGCATTCTCTTTGAGCAGGGGGGCCTTCACGTCTGGTCGAAAAATGTCAGGCTCATATGACACCGCCAAAGTCAAGAGAGATGCCTAACCATAACTAAAAGCAGAATTTGGCCAACACAATTGGAAAATACCAGCAGAGTATATACAAATGCACACACGCAACCTCATGTAAGAGAAGAGCATGAGACAGATTGGGTTTTTTTTAATCACACCTTTTAAAAAAACAAAATTCCACATACAAACCCCTCACTGCACTCCTGCATGGTTCATTTATCCTGCTGCAACATAAACAGACAGACCAGAGCCTGTAGAAGGGGAGAAAGTTGGGGGTTTTTTTCTTC
>NW_010325091.1:0-1273 GCF_000700745.2 Antrostomus carolinensis | reverse complement strand
AGTGGAAGGTGTCCCTGCTGATGGCAGGGGGGTTGGAACTGGATGATCTTTAAGGTCCCTTCCAACCCAAACCATTCTATGATTCTATGATTTCCTGAATCTTTCACTTTAGTTAATTTAGATAATCAATATAAATACATCTAGAAGAAAACCTTTCTACACCTTGCTTTATTTATAGAACAAACACCTCTTTATACTGAAAAAAGCTTTTTGTGCTTAAGAAATGCCTTATTTGCTAGAGCCTTACTCACAAAGCCTTCTCCCAGTCTTCCCAAGTCTCAGTACATGATAGCAAACTTTGGGGTAACAGGTACCGCCAGAAGTGGAAGAGAGTTGCATTAGGGACTCCTTGAGTAATTTAAACATAAAGAGGTTCACAGCCCAGATGGGACATGTATAACGATGCTGGAAGAGCTGTACAATGCCATTGTGATATTGTCCTCGTTGAAATGTTATGAAGATTGGAAGAACTCCTCAGTTACTGGAAGAAGACTAATGTTTGGCACTTCTTCAAAAAAGGCAAGCAAGAGGATCTAGAAGTATCAAGTGGTCAGCCTCACTTCCATCTCCAGGCAAATAGTGAACACAAAGGATGTTAAGGTGACCAGAAACAGAAGATGAGAAAAAGAATTTTTTGGGCATTTGGGTTCACAGGATAGCGGTCAACAGTTTGAAGCCAGACTAGCAGGCAGTTATGAGTGGTACACTTAGGGGTTGAAATCATAATGAAAAGGGTTAAATAACTTTATCAACAACACAAACAATGGGATGAAATGGACCCTGAGCAAGTTTGAAGGACATCAGTTTGGGGGCAGGGTGAGCAGCTGATACACTGGAGGGCAGGCCTGTCACACAGTCACAGAATCACAGAATGTTAGGGATTGGAAGGGACCTCGAAAGATCATCTATTCCAATCCCCCTGCCGGAGTAGGAACCTAAAAGAGATTACATAGATAGGCGTCCAGGCTGGTTTTGAATGTCTCCAGAGAAGGAGACTCCACAACCTCCCTGGGCAGCCTGTTCCAGTGCTCTGTCACCCTCCCTGTAAAGAAGTTTCTTCTCAAGTTTAAGCGGAACCTCCTGTGCTCCAGCTCACACCCATTGTCCCTTGTCCTATCACTGGTTGTCACTGAGAAGAACCTGGTTCCATCCTCCTGATATTCGCCCTTAACATATTTATAAATATTAATGACGTCTCCCCTCAGTCTCCTCTTCTCCAAGCTAAAGAGACCCAGCCCTCTGAGCCTTTCCTCATCAGGGAGATGTTCCACTC
>NW_010325090.1:0-24101 GCF_000700745.2 Antrostomus carolinensis | reverse complement strand
AAATAAATATATATATATATAAGAGAAAGGACTTAATAAATTTTATAATGAATTTGTAATAGAGAAAATTCTCCGGCATTAAACTATAAGAGGTAACCATACAGTTTAAAGAGAAAATGTTAACAAATATCCAAAACTAGCATATATACTAATAATGTATAATGAAACATTCTTATTTTAAGTAGATTTGTGGCAGTTTGCAATGCAGTTGAGAAACAAAAAAAGACACGTGCTGTATATGGCTAAGCCTTAATATCAGATCAGGCTGCTGATTTGTGGTTGTTGTTTAAAACCTACCTATAAATGGTTTCCAGTTCCAATTGGTTGATAGTGAAGAAATTTTATCCTTTCTGGCTGTAGACTGTGTTGAATAATTGAATTATCATAGGACACTGTTTTAATGTACATTTTCATAAGCTTTGTTTTAAATGTCCTGGGATATCAATTGCTACTCAAATAAAACTAAGCATGTGTATATTTTTGATCATTTGCTACTGCAAAGCTGTAGAATAATAGAGTCCATTTTTAACACATTATTAAACTGGTTTTATTTCACCCCTCCTAAAGGATAGACTCCTAGGAATATTTTCTGCTGCCTTGTTTTTGTCTTGCTTCATCTCTTCTGCTCTCACCTCATCTCTATTGGTGATATGTTCTCACAGAACTTTACTTGGGCTCTTCTACATATTCAGGGCTTCTTCTTTAATCTATGGTCTCTTCCAAAAAGAAAGATGTAAAATGTAGAAATTATTTAGAATTTTAGGTTCTGAATATTAAACCTATGATTCTGAAAGCTGCTATGCCAGTGCTGTCAAATCCTGGAAAACTTCATATTCCATAAACATTTCTAACATAAACCTCTAGATTTCTGGAGCTGTATTCTGGAAGGATCAGCAGAAATAATAATAATGTCACAGCTTAGGCAAAGTGAGAGCTCAGATGTTAGCTCACTTTTTGGATTAATGATGCTCCAGAAATCAGATCCTTTATCTCCTTTGAGAGTTTTGATTTTCTAGGTGTTCTCAGAGTCTTAATGCAGTTATAGGTTTGGCATCTTCACAAAATGTGTTTTCAGTCACCAGTCTCTTTCCAAATGGCCAGAGGATCACAAACCAAAATGTTGTGACAGCTGCCTTGTGGTTAGAAAACTCCTTAGGTCTTTGAAAGAGGCAAAATCAACCCTTTTCTCTTTATGAAAGAACTCACATTCAACTCCTCTTCAATATATCTGCCTCTTTTAAACTAAACATCTTAAGTTTCCATCAGTATATTAAATGCTGAATGTCTACAGGGTAGAGACTTTTGACACAATGAGAACTTCAAGGTACAAGCTGCACGGTATAATACAGAAATAAGCAGAGTTTTTGTTTTGTGTTCGTCATCCATTGATTCAAATACAGAGTTGACTCGTTGGATAGCAGGGCACTGTGAAGTACCAGTAGGGATACCAGTACGAGCGTTAGGCTGTGTAGAAACAGTTTTGGTATCTTTATTTGGAACTGTGTTATTTCACAAAAGGGCTTCTCAAGTTTCTAAGAAGTCTAATATTAATGACCATTTCTCATCCTGAATGGAAAAAACCAACAACAACAAATCAAAAAAACCCAAAACCAAAACCAAAAAAGCTCCCAAACCCCCGAAGACCCTCTAAATCCCATTAAGCTCCCCAAAACCAATCAATCAATCAAACAAAACTCCAAGGAAAGTTAAGAACTACTGTAGCATTCTTATTTTCAGTTTTCAGGTTTACTTTTCCATAGAGAGTAACATTTCATTTTCAAAGCAGTTCTGATTCTCTTTGAAAGTGAAATTCAAATGGTCTGTGTTTACCAAATGTTTGATTTGTTTCTTGCCTAAGATATAGATTTTATAAATGAGAGTAGAAGTTTCATTAATGGTCTCTGTAATGCTGTGCTGATTTGTGAGATATGAACTGTTTATTTTTACTTCAGAAAAGCAAATTAAATAAATAACCATGTAAACTTAAGAGACTGGGAATGGTTAAAAGGTATTCTGAGTTACAAGTTGGTTTAGAAACTCCCAGGCTCAAACTGTGACTATTTATTTTGATATCATCAGGAAAAGTAGAGGACAATGTAAATTCTTTCGAGTAATGTCAAATAGATAACACATTTGCCTAGGCAGAAATAGCTAGAGAATTAAGAACTTGCAGATTGTGTCTCCCTATTAGTATTTATGCTTTTAGGCTCACCATTTTTGTAGTTTAAAAGGATAATTACTCTAGTTATTATTGCTCTGAGGATTACATTCTAATAGTTTTGGTTTTTTTGGTTTTTTTGGTTTTTTGTTGTTGTTGTTGTGGTGTTTGTTTGTTTTTTATGTGGAACAGTTAAAAGAACTGTTGCACATATTTGCCTATGAGAAAAACTGAAACAGTGAAGTGCTTGAGCATCCAACATAGTTATGTCTTATAAGAAAAGTAATCAAATAGTGCTAAACAACTTTTTCCATCAGCAAGAAATCAGTAATTCGGAAAAGAGAAAATGATGTTTGTGTTTTTATGGTCCTGGAATCTCTAAACCATTGTTAGACAAAATTGTCATGTCTTTACATTTAATAGAAAAATAAAGACAAATGTTACTCTGTAACTTGAGGTAGTAATTAAAAATGGAATAAAGATCTTTGACAAGGCATAGCAATCAGTTTTCATAATAACTCCTTTTCTAAAGCAGTTTCAGGTGAATACAAATCATCCACAGCAGAAATGTGACATTTCATTTGCACTTGTGATCTTACACTGCTTACCATACACAGATTGTATACAGTAGGACTTATCAAATATTCTCATTAATAAATAATCTAATGAATCTAGACTTCAGGCTTACAGGAAATTATTTTCAAATTGATTCCAATTTCTGTAAATGTAGTTGTTATTAGATATTTTCCACAACATTCATGGAAGTTTATTTGTTTGAATTACTGTGATCTGTTTGCTTCACTTATTCATGATTCATTAGCTAAGCTCTGTGACTGTTGTTTGGTTTTGTTATACTTACTGAAGGCATTTGCAAGCTGAATAAATAAAAATACAATTGTGTGATATATTGCACTTTGTGATGCCAAACATTTGCATCCTTAGCTGAAAAAGCCAATTCATTTTGCATCCATCAAACACTTTTCAGTGAAACTTCTAGTACATTCAAGTCTTTCAGGAAATAGAACTGCAGTATCATAATGAATAACTCAGGCAAGAAGGGACATCAGGATGTCTCTAGCCCAACCAACCCCCTGCTCACAACAAGGTCAACTATAAGGTCAGACCAGGCATCTCAAGGCTTTATCCAGTGCGGTCTTGAGCACCTCCACAGTATTTCAACAATTTCAACCTCCCCACAGTCATTGGGAGCTGCTGAAGTCATCTCTGTTCCAGGCTGAAAAAGTCCAGCTCCCCCAGCCTTTCCTTACAGGGCGAGTGCTCCAGCCCTCACCATCTCAGTGGTCTCTCCTGAACTCCGTTCATTTTACCAATGTCTTTCTTGTACAGGGGTCAAAAACTGGACACAGTATCTAAGTGTGGTCTAATGAGAGATGAGTAGAGGGGTATAATATCTTCCTTGGATCTCCTGGTTCTGCCCTTATTCCTATAGTTGAGTGTACTATTAGCCTTTTTGCTGCTAGTGTCCCTGTAGGATCATGCTCAGCTTTGCCACCCAACAGGACCCTCAGGGTCTTTTCCATGGAGCTCCTCTCCAGATAAGCAGTTCCCAGCCTGTGCTGTTGCAGGGGCTCAACTAAATTAAAATACGGATATTTCCAAATGCATAGACATACTGTAAACATTCAGGCAAGTATACATCTGAACATCTCAAAGCTAGGTTATATAATTGTTTAAGTGTTCAAAGGCTTCCCTGAACTGGTCTCTTGGCATTCTGAACACCATTACCTGATTTACTGGGTGCTTGGCCATGCCACTCAAAGAATGTATTTTTAAAGCAGTTTTTGATAGCCTCTCTGTTAAGACCAGACCCCCAGTACCTTGTTTATGTGAGTACATATATGAGCACATTCTTGGCTGTTTGTTGCCATCTTGGTTAATGTATTAGACATAAACCTGGGCAGTTCTAAAGTATACAATGTAAGCTCCCAGGACTTGAGATGAAATTCCCTGGCTTAGACTGTGAGCAGTTACAGATGATGACTAATAACAGACACTCAATATTGGATTAATAGATCTTGTCTGTTTGCTAGAGTAGAAATACATTAGCATGGGGACAATACTCTGTTATACAAGCTACTGATTATACACTGCGGTCTAGGGTCTATAAATGTAATAACACTATCATAACTGCACATGTTAAAATATGTTTTAAAAGCAATGTATAGGTAATTCCACCTTTTCACAGGTTTTTTGGTTTGGTTTGGGGTTTTTTTTGGTCAGGAGATGCAGTATAAAATTGTTATAAAGCATTACACTAGTTGGCAAATAGTAAAAGAAAGACCTTTTGGTTATCAGGCAACTGATACAGGATATGTAAGTAGTGTTGTTATTTACAGTGTTGTTATCCCATTGCTTTGCTCTCCCTGCCCCACTGCCACACACCTTGCTTTCAATAAGGATTATTAGTGTGATTCAGAGGTACATCGTGAGCCTAAATATTTTATATATTTTTCAGATCCTGAGTAAACAGGTATCATATAAGTAGCCTGGATAGAAATGTTGCAGGACTGATGTATGTGTCAACAAGTCAGGATGTTATAAACACAGGAGTTCAAACAATCCAATTTCCTATCAAAATTGTAATTTTTAAAGAACATGAAACCTAGTATTGTATTTTCCCTTCATATTCACCTTTGGATAATTGTTATTTTAGTATTGATTTAGAGCTTAGACGTAACAATTTTCCATCTGGTGAATTATTTCCTATATTATACCATCTTTAACTGAAAACTTGACATTAGGTTTTCTGAGGTGAAAATTCTATCTAAATGTTCTAATTGAGCAGAACTCCACGGAGTAATAAAATACAAAAAAGTACTGACAATTTATATATGCTGTTAATTCGACTGATTGTGTCCAAATTCCAAAAGCATCCCCTAGGTATTACATTTAAACATTATACTTTTTGCAATACTCTGCTTTGAGAAAAGAATATGTCAGGAGCTGCTCAGACTGGTGACTACAAGGTTACAAATAGCTGTCAGCAAGGTCTAAAGTTATTATCTTTCCTCGGTGAAACTGGAAACATAGAACAAGCTGAGCAGCAAAGTAAAATGTGGACATAATCAGCTACAGCAGTAAGGAAAGTAAAATGTGTGCTACTGCATTTCTACCATGTGAGAGAACATCAGCATAAATGAAACTGTTTAAACAAGTGAACAAATCTGAAGCAGAAATCCTACACCAAGAAAACCAGTACCCTGATCTAGGTCTTCAGGTGGCTTAATTTATTTGCTTTGGATAAGGCTAAAAATTTTGAGTGTGTGTTGGTGCATGCACATGTATATATATTAAATATAAATAAAATAACAAATAATAATTTTATTATTTATTAAAATAATAATAATTTTGTTAAATTGGTGGAGCATGTGGCACATACCCTGGTATGTAGTAGTTCTATTCACATGTGGCTGGTTATTCAGTGCTTGAGAATACCAGTAGACTCACAGTACTTAATTTGGACTAGTAGAGGACAAGGAATGGCAAATTTCATTGAGTTCTATGTAATCAGATTTCCATCCTAAAAAAATATTGAAGATTGTAGTAGAGATTATTTAGTTTTCAAAAGGGAAGGGAAGGGAAGGGAAGGGAAGGGAAGGGAAGGGAAGGGAGATTAAATTAAGGATGGAGCAGATCGAGACTACCAATACTACTGGAGTGTGAAAATGATAAGGAAAATCTTACGGAGAGAGGAATCTAGCAAAGAAGAGGGGATCACTGAGTGAATGGGGAGCAGCCTACAAGGAGAAGGATAATGGAAGGATAACTAGGATAATTTAAAGTGTCCAGAATTATGTTAGTTTTGATTCTAAGAAGATTTGTTGTCATATTCGATATGACCAAATTCAGTGTGACTATGACTGAGTAAATATTTGGTTTTCTCTACAAAACCTTAATGATTTCTGCCCTATGGAAGTTGCATTAGTAATTTTACCACTTAGACACATTCTCTGCCCTTCTTTACCCTATAATCAAATAGAGAGAGATGTAATCATCTAGAAAAAAATTAATTAACCTAACTATGAATTTGAAAATTCCTATAGTAGACAAACACATTACCACCAAAAAATGATTACTCAGTTAAGGAGAATCCAAAATCTTTTCAATATAACATTGAAACACAGATCACAAAGCAACATTTTAAAAAATATTAGTTAGGCTTTCAACGAGGACAAATAAACATTTCGCAGCAGATCCCCTTTAGCCATATGTGTTTATAATCTTAGCTCTATACAAACACAAAGAAATTAAATTAAAACATAACCTACAAAATCAGAAGCTAAGTTGATGCAAATTATAATATATTTACTTTATGCAAAGAGTTTGTACATGGGTGGACACTTTAGCTCAGCTGTAGTGACTTAGATCATGATAACCTGACTGTGACAGATCAGTTTGTCCTAAACTTATTTATCTACTTCTGAAAATTAGTGCAAATTTTAACTAGAACTTATAGAAGCATAGTTTCTTGTGAAAGTTCATGTCTGTTAAACACATGCGAAAACATGAATTTAGGAAATGAGTCACAGTCACCCTGATGTGGTTATTACTGAAAAAAAAAAAAAAATAAAAGGGAATTGTTATTTGACCCTGAAGCTACCTAGTGCAGCACAGCCTGTGTCCATAGAGCTAAACTAGGTATTTGCCTTCAGATTGCCTTTTGCAGTCTGCAAATCATGTTTAGCCATTGCATCTAAGACTAGGTCAAAACAACACCAGAGACTGTGCTAATAGTTCAGCCCTCTGGGAATCCTGACCTGAGCAGTTTAGGATGCCAAGTTTGTATTGTTTCAAAAATATTCCATTCACTAGTATAAATACTGCCACTTTTTCTAAAATATGGCCTTAGATATAAAACTATCACAGCCATGAGGGAAACAAATGCTCAATTTTATTTTTTTTTTAATTATTATTTTTTTGAGAATAATCTAGGTTTATAGACTCATTCTTCCCTGAGGGACTACCTTTACCAACAGAATAACAAGGCTAGTCTAGTGATCCCAGCTGTAACATTAATATGGATTTAGGATACCGGCATTTTGTTAATCACCTAATCTAGAACACGATACTGGGGTAACCAACTACATAATGCTGCTTAGGGTGATTGTCCATAACCATGATAGTTTCCCTAGCCATTCCCTGGTAAATCAAGATCCATTTGTCAGCAATAAAAGAAAATCTGGTAAACAAGCAGAGATAAGCTACAGCAATATTCAGCCAAGTCCTCAGCAAGGATGTCAAAGAAACAGAGAGCACAACTGCTTGCTTGTGTAAATAACCTGACTAGTCTTTGTGCCACCTTTTCACAAGATACACTTCAGACAAATACTGATCATAATCATGGGGTTTTTCAGCACTACTTTCATGAGACATATTTAATCTACTGTAATTATTTTTTTCATTGAAAAATTAGAAAAAAATATTAAATTGGTTTGGTATGTGATTACTTTGACCACAGCCTTCATACTTTATGAACATAGTTTGATGGTGAGTAATCACAAGTTTTTGGATATCTGACGTGTGGCTCACTGGAATTCCAACACAAACTTTAAGGAAGGAAATTTTTTATTACTATGATTGAAGGAATTAAACAAAACACAACTCATATTTAAAAAAAACAAAAACAAAAAACAAAAACCAGCTTCTCCAAACACCTTTCAAAACCAGTCCCTGCAGAATAGGAAAAGAATATATAAACCACATCTTATGCTGAAACTTAAATTTGCCCTTGTTTATTTTACTTGATTTACTATACTGTTTACACAAGTGTCCAGCTGTATTATGCTGTATTGCCAAGTACTGACAAGTCATCTTCAGGTATTGCCCGAAAACTGGTTATTAACTAATCTCTGGGCAGTACTCCAGGTAATACCTAGTTGAAGTATCACAGAAAGCAAGAATGTTATCAGCCACTTTCTTTCTTTCAGTTTTTATCTGTAGACTATATCTGATTCAGCTTCATACAAAAAAAAATAACTTGTTTTATTTTATATGTCATGCACATGTCTACATTCATGTGCATCTTCTAGTTGGTGAAAAATCACCAATAATGTAAATTAAGGAGCCAGAGCACAGCTTAGATGTTCAATGGGACCATGCGTAGATGAAAGGGCCCATCTACTCAGATGAGTAATAGCAACTGTTTTGAATTTCAGCTATTAAAAGAAAAGCAGTGAGTAAGACTCACCATTATCATTACTTGGATAATAGTAATAATAAATTATTGTGGACTTAAGGGTATTATTTGAACTATCTAGTATATCTTCATTTTGAAAATCACAAAACTTTGCTGAAGGGAAATAAAATTTTCAGGTTTCTTTGATGTATTGATGAAGGGCTGACACCACTTCCATGATTTTTTTCTGAACTCAGGATTTCATCATACATATTCCCTATGAAAACAAGTCTGGATAAATTGCACTTATGAGTTACAGAATGTGTTTAATCTTAATTTACAGTGCAGTAAAACTCAGGGAATTTTCATCAAGGTTAAAAGGTTCATAAATCTACCTTTGGACAAATTTCTTTTAGCATGGTTAGCTGTCTGTCTGTGTACAAAAAGAAAACCTTTAGCTAATGAAATTGTCAAAGACCACTGTCGTTAAACATTTCATAAAATCTACATTAGAAGCCTGCACTCTATTTTAAAATACCATTATATCACATTATCCTTGCTTTGACAGGGCATGCTCAGCATTTCAGAGGGGAAAAAAAATGTAAAAAAGTAAAAACTGCACTGAAGAAAATGTAAATAGACAATAGTAAGTATCATCAATTCAGAATACCCATTGCTACCCTTTTGTATCATCATGAGGTCAAACTCATTCTTTATTAGAATGTGTTCTTCAACTTCTGTCTTACTGTTTTGATTCCCCCAAGGTGCTGGATAAGTAGAAAACATAAGACACTCTTGCTATATTCCTTATAGTCAAGCTTTACCATTTGGTTTGTCAAATTATTATGTATAGAGAACTAATCTCTAGATGCAAAGCTACAAGCCTGCAAGGATTTAAAGTACAAGCTGGAATCTACGTGCATTACTATTACTACTTATCTGGGTTGTGACTACACAAAGATAAATAAAATTGCATGTCCTTGAATAGGCTCAGACTACTTCTCTCAGTTACTGGATCCTTTTCAAAATACCTATTTAATTCAGATCAGTTAATGAATAAATGAGTGACTAGGTGATCCGTTTGCACAGCTAATTGCTTGTCTGGTGTCTGAAGTTTTATCTTTAATATCTCTTAATTGCAAGAAAGCTAGTATCCCTTTGAGAGGGATGACTAATGTCTATTAGAAATATTTTAATGAATTTCTGAATTGCTGGGGAAGGTGTCATAGTTCAATGGTAGCTTTTTGCTCACACAGCTGTCTGTGGAACATTTTAAGTGTACTATTATCTATTAAGCTCACAGTGGGTAACTGCATAGTGCTAAGTATATTTGCTGGCTTTGCAGGAGATTGAAGCACAATTTTCTGTTCTGTTGGACTCTTATTACAAACTTAAACACAGTTCTTCTAGAAATGAGCCATAGCTACCAAAATGGTTTGGAATCTGGTCTGTCTTTTGGAAAGTTTATTTTCAGAATTTAGTAAGCGTTCAGAAACTGAAAACTCATAAAATTTAGCAAGAGAATAATATTTCTTTTAGTTTCCATTGTAATGACTTTTAAAATAAACTAAGACTACAGTTAAGATTCCATTCCTAAGCCAGCTTATATTTACACTATTTCCTGCACCCAGGTCCAAGCAGAAGTGTCCTAGACTTCAAACCTGTGACATGCTCTAAGGTCACAGTTAGATCACAAGAAAAAGTGTGTGATTTTCCCTTTACTGAGCCTGAATAACCCCAGACTTTAGGTTAATTGCTGTAAAAACTCCAATCTGAAGTGAACTTCTCATTCCTCTTTCTTACATGATCTTTTTAAAAGAATTGCTAAGTCAGTGTTACTGAATCGATTGATTTAACATCAAAACACATAATTAATTGGTCATTTGTCTATAACAAGTCAGTAACAATTGTGTAAAGGTCAGTCTCTTAGGTAGCCAACAGAACTGATGTCTGCATGACATGACATCACCAAAATCTAGTGAGATTGTTGTATCAATTGAAAGGAAGAAAAAGGAAAGGTAGGATTATTATGCAGTCATACGGTATCAGTAACTCAAGGTCAGCAATCATGGTGCTATGTTACATCCTGTTTGATTCCAGAGAAAAGGGATCTTGATTTTAATTAGAGGTAAATGCTACCCTAATGCAAAGAAGAATACCTGGACATAAATTGGCTGAGCCTGAGGGTGTGCTGAGTTAGAGCCTGCGCTGGAAAAATAGCATGAGTTAAGCCAAAATACTACTATGGAACAGTGATTCTTAGTAATGATGCACTGCCATAGTGTGTAGAGGAAAATGAAATTCAAGCCATTCATTTGTCTCATTCCTCCATATACTGAAAAGCAAACTGTAACTCTAAAAGAATATACATCAAATATATTAATCAAAAAAGAGCATTGCAGAGGAAAAATATTTTATGAATTTTATAAACTAGTTATTTCAGCAGAAATTTGTTAATATAGCTTTCGTGATACAGCCCACAAGACCAATCACTTACAAATATAGTATGGATACCACAAATATAACATAAGTACAAAAGAATTTGAGTAAGACTATAAAGTCTTATTCATTAACTTTTTTCTTCTCTTATTTCAAAGGATCTGAAGGCAAGAGCTGGTCAGTATTTTTCATTTCTGAATTAAAGTTAGAATTTTTTTTTCTTCTGCTGTGTCCAGCAGTTTATCACAACGTTCCAGCCCTATTTCTCAGATTTCTGCCTTTTCTCAGCTCTATGAGAAGAATTTAAAAGATGAAGCAAAGAGTCTCAGATAGTCCATAAAGGAAAGAGAGTTTTTTTAGAATAAGAGACATTGAGGTTTTCTGATTCAAAGACTGAATAGCATCAATCTGAAGAAAAGTATGCTTAAAAGAATATGATCATTAAAGACAGAATAACTTCTTTCAGAAATCAGGAATGGACAGAAAGGAGGGGTAAGTCAAAGCTACATGCTGAGGAAGTAATTGTGAGCAGGAACTGGACACACAGGAAGGAATTGAGAAGAATGGAAAAGATGTTGCTCAATAACATTGAATTACTGTAAATACTGTTAAGAATTTGTGCATGACTTGATGAGGAAGAAGGAAGAGAGATAGCCTTGGAAGAGAACATTAAAAGGGTTTTATCCTTGTAAGAATAGATATTTGGTTACAGGTAAGCATACACTGATATCCTATAGAATTTGCCAATCACGAACTCTTTCTCCATCCGCTGTTTAAAACTAACATTTTTCTCCAATCTTTCATCTCTACAGCAGTGAGACTAATAAAATGTTCTGAATAATCTTCAGTACATTAGCACAAGCTGAAAGCCAGACTAGCATAAAGAATCCTCCCACTTCCATTCCACTGAGAAAATCAGTTTTTAAAAGGTTTGCTCTTTCTCTTTGTATGTGTCTGTTTGTTAGAATTTTATTTCTTTTAGTGAAGTTAACAACCTCTAGATTCCTTCTGTTCTGCATAAAGCACACAGCTTCAGCAATGGATACATGTTTTTTCTACCCACATGAGTTCAGCACTCCTAAATCTAATCACTAGTAATACCAGAAGGCTGATTTGAAACCACTGAGTAATTTGAAACTGACCTGAAGCACAAGAGCTCCGCAGGCTTTTCATTAACAGTTTGTAGTAGAAGAGGTAGTAAGGCATTGCTCTTTCCACTCTGTATTATAAGTCTAAGTTCTAGGGATAGAAAATTTGTCACAGGTGTTACTTAGAAGACAGTGTTGTATTCCTTTCAGAGCAAGTCCAGATGTAAATTCTTCTGTCTCTCAGAAGAGAATAAGCTTTCTTTAACACTGCAATATCAGTGACAGAAAGCAGAACATCTCTGCAGTTTACCTACAGTGTGCAGGTAGAGACATTCTGGAAACCATCTGTTTGGGCTAAAGTAAATCAGAATATCTCATAATACTTCACTGTAGCTTCATATGTAGTATTTTCTTCATGATTTGGTTATAGATCTTTTCTTGTGTTGCTAATCTTATTCTGGGGAAAGTTTCTTTCTGAATCTGTTTTGGAGAAAATTTCCTCCTCTTATCTTCCTTTTCTGTCTTAACCTCTTTCCTTCCCTTAGGCTATGGACTGTTTAGAGAATTTAGTCTCAGCAAGGTAAATAATCCCTTAATGATCTTCATGCTTATTTATTCCATGGCCTCAGTTGAGACTGATAACAAGGTTTATTTTCATTGGACTGATTTTCTTTATATGGACAGTTTTCTGCAGAAAACTATATCAAATAGGTTTCTTCAATTGAACTGCCAAAGAACCTTCAAAATGCAACAAGTTTGAGGCACTGTTAAACTAGGTTAAAAATCAGTGGTCTACAGCTGAAAGCTTAAACAACTAGAGCTCATTAAACTTCAAAGCTTAAAATGCTTTCTAAGCTTCCATGAACTGTACTTTTAGTTGCATTTTACTTATTTTTGGTTTTAGAACTTATAACTTTAATTGAATGAGGAGACTTTATCATGTGCTGGATATCAAGAGAAGATGGATTGCATTCAGGCATAAATTATTGGGAATTAAGTACAAAAATTACTTTAAAATTCTGTCATGTGCATATAAAAATCATATTGTGACTGAGCTTATGTTACAGAATCTTTGTAAGTCATAAGGTAATCTTTATTTCAAGTTCTAGAGAAATTCATTAATAAAGATGGGAACACAAATCAAATATAATTTGTTATTGAAGAATAACAAATACTTAAATCTTTTGTGTGTGTCTATACCTCTATTTTTTCTCTGTGGTTACAATTAGTAAGGAAAAAAAAAAAAAAAGCTGTACATTATTTCTTTACTTATTTTTTAACATTACTTGTATTTTTGTACAGTAACTGCATTAAAATTCTTGCTTTCCAGACAAGTTCAGAGAAGAAACAGAAAGAATATTCCTCAACAGTAAAAGTATTATAAGCATTCTGTTGATGTATCACAATTTTAGGAAACAGACAAGAACATTATGATGTCAATAAGAATATAACTTTTTTGTTCTAAGTGGATTCATTATCCATGAAAGATACCAAACTGATGAAACTGAAAATTAAATTACTTTATTCATTGACATACATGCTTCAACACTGACCTGCAAAAGATTTCTCAAGGTGAGGGAAATAGTCAGATAGTCATTTTTGGCTAGACACTACAGTCTTTGATGAGTGCTATCTTACTGTAGAAGGACTCCATTGGGACTAAATATTGTAAAAAGCAGCTGCTAGGGGTAGAAGAACCTTCCCTTTAACTGTACCAGGCAGATGAACCCACAGAATCACACAGAATCACAGAATCGTAGGGGTTGGAAGGGACCTCAGGAGATCACCTAGTCCAACCCAGGTGCCAAAGCAGGTTTACCTACAGCAAGTTGCACAGGACTGCATCCAGGTGGGTCTTGAATATCTCCAGAGATGCAGACTCCACAACTTCTCTTGGCAGCCTGTTCCAGAGCTCTGACACCCTCACAGTAATGAAGTTTTTCCTCATGTTTAAGTGGAACCTCCTGTGTGCCAGCTTGTGCCCCTTGTCCTATCACTGGCCACCACTGAAAGGAGTCTGGACCCATCCTCTTGACACCCGCTCTTTAGATATTTGTGAACATTAATAAGGTCCCCTCTCAGTCTTCTCTTTTCTAAGCTACAAAATGTGGAGGTTGTGCACCCCATGAATGTTGAGGAAAATCTGTATCATGACAGGTTTTCTGGTTGACGTAGTCAAGAGAGGCTCCTCTCCCCAAGCAAAGTTCGTTTTTTGGGCTAAGTCTGGTTCAGATTTGAGAGTCAGGTCCTTTCAACAATCCTGACAGCTCTAGCAATAGACTGGCAAAGTTGAAGAGAGGTAAATTCCATATGTCCCAGCTGCCATTTTAATGACAAACTACATTTATTTAGACAGTTGTTGCATCAATCCTTCTCAGTTGTATCTGCAATCAGAATAACAGGCAGTAAAATGGTTATGTATTTATATTATTTCTATCAAAGCCAGTGATGGGAGAAGGGCAGTCACTGTCAGTTCAATTCCATAAAAACTTCATCTTTCTGTAGCTCATTTTCAGGAAAAGTTGGTATGATCATCTTTTTACATAAAACACCATCCAAATGCCTGATGGGAAAATCAATGCTAAATGAGGTGTGACTTTTGTGAACATGAGAAAGAATCTAAGAAAACAGTGAGATCAGGTGATTTTGTTTTGAAATAATAGTCTTAAAGGGATGACAAAATAGAGTCAGCTTGGATCAAGCTGAAATCACTAATTTTTCTGGAAAAAATACTCTCTTTTTGAAATTATTCTGCTTTTTATTCAAGCTAAGAAAGGCAAAGCAAAATATGATGTTATGTCTAGTATTTTAAAGGATAAATTTTTATCTTTACATAAATATTAGAGGTTGCAGGATAACATCCATGCAAGAAGTAAGGAGACAAATGATTTGAACTTCTTGGCAATAAATTGCAGAAGTGAGATCCATCTCTTGATTTTTGATCACTATGTGAATGTACTTCACTCTTCTCCCCCAATAATTATTTCTGCTTTAGTACTTACCTTAATTCTAGGCCCATATGATAATGAATATCTGTGGTCAGCTAAAATGTCAGATGCACACACATTATTTACTCCCAGTTTTGACATTTTTTTTCTAAGACCAGGAAAGAGATCCTTGAGACAAAGATTCTTCACAATATTTGTACAAATGCTCCAGCAGGTAAAGTTTTACCAAAGCCTCTCTATAAAAGTCAAACATCACAATATATCTCTGTGTATGGTAACTGATTTATCTCTTAGTGAGTATATAAGAGGATTTCACCAAACAAGGGAAAAAATAGAGTTGACTCTCTGCTGATTTTTGGCAAAAATTTTTGCTTTTCTCTTGAGTGCCAGCATTGATTTTCAATAATTATCTACAACTGAACAAAACTTTAAAATATTTTTTTTTTCTGCATTTCAGCCTATTTCTGCCATACCACACACACTTTCATATACTGTGCCTGACTATGTCTTCAACATAAATATATTAATGCCCTTACTAACCCATGCAAATTAATAGTAGAGTTCTGGGTATGGCAATGTCTTGGTCACAGACCAGTTTTATTATTTACTTCTTGATAAACACCCTGTCTTACTTATATGGAGTAACATAAGGCCAGAAATGGCTCAAACCATCATACAAAGACAAGCAAAAATGAATTTTGCATCCAAAGGGGAGCAGCTCACCTGAGGGTCAGGAGTGTGGAAGCTGCATCTGACAGTAGCAAAAACTGCACAGCAACAAGGAGCAAGCCAGGTGGAGAGAGAGGAGAGAGGGTGGCTGCCACACAGCTGTACATGATGCTCAATTACGCCTGTTTAATGTACTTTTTTGTGATTAGCTCACTATAGGTCAGGACTATTCTGCCTTTAGGTCCTGAAGAGGAAAATTGAGGTCGGGGTCCTGAAGCCACAGGATTTCCAGCTGTTTTTGGCACCTGCTTCATTCTGTTTCTGGGTGCTTACAGGTGTTTTTGAGTAGAAGGAGGCCAAACCTTATGTGGTGATGTGAGAATTAAGAGAGTAAGAACTTTGTCCAAGTCAAGTAAGGTCCAGCTAAATCAAAACGTATATAACTGCCCAAGTGTGGTTCACTGACCTTCAATAATAACTCTTTTCAACTATGTCCCTCTTGCCACCACAACGGACCCAGATGGCCTCTGGGATCTATGATTATATGTACGTGCATCTTTAATAGTTTACTGTGTTGAATAGCAACATCTTTTGTACATGTACTGTGCATTATAACTAACTAAAATACAAGAAATTAAAATAGTCTTACTTTCCTATGTTGTGGACTGTTTTATTCTTTTTTTTATAGCACCTTTGTCTACTACAAACACTTTGCTGTTATAATACAGCAATAACATGGTCATATCAATTTGATTTCAATGGACAATTGTATTTTCTTATGAATAGTCAGCAATATTGACTGATGTTACTTTTTCTCCCAGCTTTCCTACCATAATGATGAAAGGATAGTGCACTCCTGCAAGACTTCAGGTTAAACCTGTAAATGTATAAAGCTAGAAAATAATCTGTATATATGTCAAACTGCAGACACTTTACTCGTACATTTAGTTAAATAGTCACCAAAAAACCATTACAGTTTCAAATTCGCGTTGTCCTGTATGGTTTTGCTGTGTTTTCAGGTATCACTGTGACTGTTTCATAAGTTTTTCACTGGAATGTAATTTTTTTCTGAAGTTAATGGGACATTTTTATTCTGCTTGCAACAGCCTGACTAGATGTTAGTTTGTGACTTTCTCTCTAAAATCTCACTGTTTAGAGCAGAGTATCACATCAAGTAAGCATGTTCATAACAGCCTGGAAGTTCTTAAGTTGATATGTATGGCTTTTGAGGCAGGTAGCAGTTTTGATTATTATGTGGAAAAGTACAAGGATTACCAGAAACTTTATTACCATAAAAGTTTTTTTTTTTTAGTGCTGCTGATTTTTTTCTCTCTACTGAATCTCATGCAGAGCTACAGGGATTAGCTCATGGACATGTGGCTGTCTTGTACACTTCAGTTTGTTTTCACACATCCTTTTTCAGCACTGAAAGAGTTTTAAGGATTCAGTCAGTTTATTTCGCAACAGTAGTGAGGTGTTGGAAATTTCAGAGAAAGGCAGAAGTTTCCCTATGATTTGCATATAAGAATTTATTTTATAAAATAATTTCAAAATAAAAGATGTTTCCTTCTAACCTCAGGCAAATTCTGATTGTATAGGCAGAAACATGAGGATTTTGCACATCTAATACACCTTATGCTTTCACATGTACATAATCATCTTCATAACCTACTAATTGATTAGAAACAGCAAAATGAGAAAGCAATGAATTCCATAGGCTAATTAGAGATTCTTAATTTTTGTCAGTTGCCTTTGAATATCTTTTAATTAATTTTCATATGAGAAGCTAAATAGGAGCAGTTGTATGACCTTCAGTACATCATTATCTAATATATACACAGGTAACACCTTGCCTATTAATACTTATTTCCAAAAACTAAGCAGTGCACATATGTAAATATTGTGCAAAAATCTTTCTGTACTGTTGATGTCTCTCTAATTTCTTTCCCTTACTTATTTTTCCTTTCTCTGTATTTTGAAGATGTAATGATCAGAAATATAAGTAGCATTTTACATGAGAAAATAAATCTTGTCATTTTTCTTCTTGTTGAATTAAATGTTGTACAGAGGTGGGTAATTTAATATGCAACTTATACATCTTGAACCTTCCTATTTGCCTTCTGCTAAAATTAATAAACACCTAGTCAATTGGACCAGATACACAAATAAGAGGAATAAGGTTTCTCTTGCTGGAACAAAAGTTTTTAATCAGCTTATATATGTAGAGACTGCCCTCAACAGGAGATAATCACTAAGAAACTTAGTTTTAGCATGTAACATTCTACATCTCAGGTGAGGTTAGACCTGAAAATTTCAGTTAATGAAACAGTCTGTTCACTTTCTTAGGTCAGTTGTGAAAATACATATTCATGTTGATTAGTAAAACACCAACTTTTTTTACACATGGCATTTTTACTTCATCATCCTTTAGTAATGTCAGACTTCCCAAGACATAAGAGATAAATTTACACACTGAAGAGACAGCCATATAACTACTTTTAGAACCCTAAATCTTTCAAATGAACATACAGAAAATGAAGGTAATTGAGTTTGCTTTCCCTCATATCAACAAAATGCTATGGAAATAATGCTTTGAAAAGCCACAGGAGGTCATGGGCAATGATTTTATTGTTTTGTTCATTTCTCTCTTCTATGTCCTCCTTCAGAGGATTTGCTGGAAATAAATGTTATAATAAACTCAACTTCCCTAGCAAATTTGTTCAAGGTATTTATTACTACTTTGCTTTGGTAAAGTTAATATTTTTTCACATCTTTGTTCTCCAGTTTGATGTATTTTATGACAAGCTGTCAGTCATTTCTATTTTTCCTTTTCTATAGGGGCCAACAAAATTATTTTTACTGTTGTTGTAAGATAGGAAAGAAACAAAGACAGACACACAACTCTATGGAATAATCTGTAATGCACTAGTGCTTAAGAGCCCAAAACACTGGCTCCCTGATATGCAAAATGCTGCACAGACACACAAAAAAGACAAGACTGTCTCAGAAATCTGACCATCAGATCTATGTGCTTTAAAAGAAAAAGGTAGTATTATTGTATTTTTTTTAGGTAAGTGAGTTGAAATAGTACACCTATTTTAAGTCCTTATTTTCTCATGTTACAGGGCACTTGAGGTTGTTAGTTTAGGAAAAAAAATGTGATATTAAAAGGAAATATTTTGGTATTTCTTGATTTTCAGGAAAGAATCAGAGTTACCTCAGCCTTGCCAAATACTCCAAGGAAATGCACATGCTCTGCATGGTTGCATTGCAGTTCCTGCTCAGCACAGCTGATATGATGAAAGCCTACAGTAATCTCACTATTTCTTTCTGCACATGAAATCATGTTTAATTTCAACATAATATCATGAATACAGTTTATGATAAATGTTCTCCTTCTGAATACAAATCACATAAGGAAAGAGATTTTTTTTGCTGTTTTGTTTTAGTTTTTTTCCTGACTGAAGTTAAGGCAGTGTAATAAATAATACCAGTCTGAAACAGAATTATATGTTTCTCTTTATTGAAGAGATAGAGCAGTCATGCAGTCTTCCATTAGCTGCAATTAAAACCCACATCTTCTCTATCCAGAAATCCTGAGCTCTCCTTGGACTATCTCTCAGAATGATCCTGTTATCAAAGAGATCAGAAGGGCTATTAAATATAAAATGCATGCATTCTTCCAGAAGAAAATACTAAAAGCTAAGAGACCCCACTCCTTGCTGAGTGAGTAAGCAATGCTAAGTTCAGACTTCATCACTATTCCTTCTTTTCTTCCATGAAACTTGTATTTACTTCACAGTGGGGAGTGGTACACATGGAGCAGGTTTTCTTCCCTACCTAAACCTGTGACACAATGATTATCTCACCCCTTTGTAAAGTAAAATTTTGAATCTGAACATCCTCAGGCTAAAGAGAAAACTGAAACTGGATTTTAATCTTCATCAGTGGGTTATCTAACATCCAAGTCACTATATAAAAGACAATTAGCACTACTAAGTTGGTTTAAGACACCATAATTGCTTAACTACTTATTAAAGCAAAATTATCTATTTGTTAGGTATACTCAAACAGTACCTTCAAGTGACTTGGGAACTCTTCTGTACAGAATATGGATCATGAGAAAACACAGCCTCCAGACAAGTTCTGTATATATTCTTAAACCAAACTGTTGGTGTCTTTATTTGGAAAATTGCTATTCAAGCAAAAACACACCATGTAAAATCAGCTAATCAGAGTTATTTTGCTATTTTGTATTTAGGTATAAGAAGACTGTTCTTTTTATAACTGTAGAGTGCTTCAAAAATGGACTAGAAGTTATTTTTGAGGCATTATTCAGAGCAAAATCTGCAGTCTGAATTCAGGGTCCAAGTCCTGCAGTCTTTCAGACAGATCAGTTCTCATTTTGGGATGGTCAATGTGCTGTACAACATTCCAAATTTTTTGTGTTCATTTTCCTTCAAAATACAACAGAACATATAGTTATTTAGAACAGTATTTTTTCTAGAGCTTTAAATAGCTGAGAAAAGGGGCAGAAGAACAAAGGTAATTAAGTTATTCCACTGACAGATAAATTAGCTATTAAAGTATTTTATATTAGCAGAAATCTGACAAACTGAAATCTTAAATATATTTTTGGGGAAAAAGCATAGAGGGATTCAGTATAAACTCTTAATAAGCCTCAATTCCCCTTTAATGCAAATATATTAATAATGAGAACAAAGGAAAGGAAACTAAAATTGCTTTTCTAGGTTGACCATATCATATCAGCTTTATAGCTCTCTGATGTTCCCACATTTCCCAGAAATGTGGAATGAAGGAGAGTTCTTACTTCCTTTAACACTTCTGGCTTCTCTCAGCTGAGTGGCAGTGCACATTTGTCTGCTTAAATTTGAATTCTGGCCAAGGAGACAGGGAGGAGAGTAGTGGCATTTTGCTCAGTATCCTACCCTCTCGCACTTTTTCCTCTGTCAGCCTCGCTAGCGGAAGATATATATGCATCTGTAAAAGGAAAATTATCTAATCCCACAGTGCATCATGAAGAGACCTGGCAAACAAAAAATGCCTGACAGTTTTCTAATGTTCTTTTATGTGGTAGATTCTTTGGTCTGGAATCTTAAAGCTCTGGAAATGGACCATTGTCAACTACTGTTTCATTTCATAACTCCTTTGTTTAAATTTGTGTTCAATCAGATGAAGTGGTACATAATGCTGAGCAAACAGTGATGAGTTTTCCATTAGTAATCTGTTTTTTTCCAACAGAGGGGTGTTTAAAGATCTCTCCTATGTCACTATGTTCATGGAGTTCCTTGGGTTTGAATCAGTACTGCCGAAATAAGAGAGAAAAAGAGAGATATTTCGTCAGAAGAACCCAAACACAGCAATATTCTTCTGTATCATTCATTAAGGTTTTGGGAGGGTGTCACAGTTTAACCCTAGTCAGTAATTAAGCACCACACAGCTGCTCACTCACTTCCCCCTCCCAGCTGAATGGGGTAGAGAACAGGAGAAAAAGTAAAACTCATGGGGTGAGACAAAAACAGTTTAACAGGACAGGAAGGAAAAAAAAAAAAAAGAAAAACAATATACAAAACAAGTGATACACAATACAATTACTCACCACCCACTCACTGATGCTCAGCCATTCTCCAAGGCACAGTGTCTCCCAACTAGTTGACCCCAATTTATATACTGGGTATGACACCATATGGCATGGAATACCCCTTTGGCTAGTTTGTGTAGTTATACTTGCTGTGTCCCCTCTTAGCTTCTTGAGCACCCCAGGAGAAGCTGAAAAGTCTTTAACTTAGTATAAACACTGCTTAGCCACAACTAAAACATTAGTGTGTTATCAACATTATTCTCATCCTAAATCAAAAACGCAACACTATAGCAGCTACTAGGAAGAAAATGAACTTTATTCCATCTGAAACCAGCTCAAAACATAAGAATGTTTCTATGCGCTTTGTCCACTGTGTTTGAAATACTTTATAGGTGAAGAACTGAAAAAGTTGAGTTTACTTTTTTCCCAAACTGTCTTTTCCCTAGGCCAATGAGATACTTCAAACTAAAAAGGAACACTTGATTCTTATTAGGTACCAGTTTTTTTTACCTGGTAGTAAAAATTTACACTAGTGTAACCTGACTGAAGTCTTTAATCAGTAATGAAAAACTATCAAGAACTACCTTGCAATCTCTTGGTTCTTGTTCATGGAAAAGACTAAAGATAAAAAGCTTTAAGGATAACAGAAAGTCCTGATGTATAGCTTTATAACTGAAACACACTACTTGCTGGATTTTTCTAAGTAATCCATACTGCTTCAGATCAGTGTCCAGTTCTTTTTTTGGTTACTTCCCTGACCTTTTTGATATCAGTAAACTTTCTCAACTATTTTTTTTTCCTCCTGTAGATCATTGTTAAAAGTACTACTAAGCATATTTGAAAGACACTTCCTTTCTTTTCTCTTACAAAATTTCTGAAAAAAAATATTCATAGCACATTTTCTGTAGTATTACCACTATGGTTTGCATCTGCAGTGAAATAACAATTAATAACAGCCATAAACTTTGGCTATTTATCTCTTACTTCTCCCTCATTTTCTTCACCTACTCTTTTTTTTTTTTTTTTTTTTTTTTTTTTTTTAAGCCATTAACAGAAATGTCCATGGATTAATTGTTTGTCTCCCTTCCCAAGCTTTGCTATTTTTCAGTCTATTCTGTATGACAAATAATAATAAAATCATAGAACTGCTTGCGTTGGAAGGGACCTTAAACATTATCTAGTTCCAACCCCCCTGCTGTGGACAGGGTTGCCAGCCACTAGATCAGTCTGCCTGGGGCCCCATCCAACCTGGGCTTGAATGTCTCCAGGGATGGAGCATCCACAGCTTCTCTGGGCAACCTGTTCCAGTGCCTCACCACCTTCTGGGTGAAAGATTTTCTCCTAATATCTAACCTAAATCTCCCCTCTCTTATTTTAAAGCCATTTCCCCTTGTCATATTGCTATCTGCCCATGTAAAAAGTTGGTCTCTTTCCTGTTTATAAGCTCCTTTCATGTACTGGAAAGCTGCAATAAGGTCTTCCTGGAACCTTCTCCTCTCCAAGCTAAATGAGTCCAGCTCCCTCAACTTTTCTTCATAAGAGAGGTGCTCCAACCCTCTGATCGTCTTCATGGCTCTCCTTTGCGCTTGCTCCAATGGGTCAATATCTTTCTTGTGTTGGGGGCTCCAGACCTGGACACAATACTCCAGATGGGGCCTCACAAGGGCAGAACAGAGGGGGACAATTATCTCCCTTACCCTGTTGGCCACCCCTCTTTTGATGCAGCCCAGGATTCAGTGGCCTTCTGAGATGCACTCACACACTGCTGGCTCATGCCAAGCTTCTCATCCACCAGGACTCCCAAGTCTTACTCAGCAGGGCTTTTCTCAAAGAGTTCCTCTCCCAGTCTGTACATATACCTGGGATTGCCCCGACCCAAGTACAAAACCTTGCACTTGGCCTTGTTGAACCTCATTGGGTTCTTGTGCGTCCACTTTTCAAGCCTGTCCAGGTCCCACTGGATGGCATTCTTTCCATCCATTGTATCAACTGCACCATTCAGCTTGGTGTCACCAGCAAACTTGTTGAGGGTACACTCAATCCCACTATCCAGGTCATCAATAAAGATGTTGAACAACACTGGTCTCAAGACTGAACCCTGGGGGACACCACTCATCACTGGCCTCCACCTGGACTTAGAGCCATTCACAAAGCCGTTAATAAATAAAGTAGTAACTATTATCTCATGTCTTACAGACCTCTAATAGTCCACAGGCCACAAGTTGCAAGACACTGCACTAAAGTACTTAAGAAATGTGTCGATCGATTTCTAACCCATTATCTTTAAGAACTCCCACAGGACCAGAGAAGATGGACAAGTGTACAGCTCCTTGCAAAGGAAAACTTTGTGAACAGAACAGTGTACATATTAATTCTAAAGACCATAAATATAATAGAAAGTACTGAATAATCTGTAAGCACTTAACAAGTAACAAACTGATAATAGAATAAATGTATTGACAGATGTTTGTATCAAAGCATATTATCAGACCTAGTCACCTTCTGTGAGGTGGTAACTGACATAGAAAATCAGGAATTTAGAATATTCTTAAAATTTTCTGATAAGCATTTTTACAATAATTTGTGTGACTTCAATAGGAAATTGTAGCAGAGATTACCATAATACAACAGGGTGGTTACAGACCAAATAAAAAAAAATGTATTACTTATTTACAAATTCTGAAAGAAGAATCAAATGTCCTAAGTCATATACCATTCAATATTTTATTAATAATTAATTTTCATTTAAGTGGAATCTTGGATTAAATCAATAGATGTGGGAATGGGAGAAGTAGTACTTGCCTCCCATCTTGGAAGGGATCGATAAGCAGCACTGAGAGACATCAGAGGTGATTTCTTAGTTCTGTTTCTTTTTGCAGCAGACTTCAGGAAGCAGAATGTGAAGTTTTAAGCATAACATGTTAGAAAACATATAGAAGGTTAGAGACCAAGAGAAAAGAGCTAATAAAACTATGAGCTTTAGAAAAATAAGAGAAATAAAAAGTTGTTGTTTTTAACAAAAAAGTTTTTTTCAGCTGATGAAGAACATACTGAGAAATAA
>NW_010325089.1:0-26353 GCF_000700745.2 Antrostomus carolinensis | reverse complement strand
GCTGGAACAACCGTTATCTGCTCCCAATGCCCGCCTGGGTAGCGGGTGCTGCCGCCGGGCTTGTCTCCTTGCACCTCATCCAGAAACTCCTCTTCCCCTACTTCTGGGCTGACCTGAGGTACCTGCTGAAAGTACTGATGTATGGGCTGAGAGTGGAGATGTATCGGCTGCAAGGGAGGATTGTCACCGTCCTGGACAAGTTTGTGAAGCTGGCTGAGAAGCAGCCCCACAAGCCGTTCCTCATCTACGAAGGGAAAGTGCACACTTACCGGGATGTGGACAGGAGAAGTAACAGGGTAGCACAAGTCTTCCTACACCATGGGGCTCTGAAGAAGGGTGACACGGTGGCCTTGCTGATGGGCAATGAGCCAGACTTCATCCACGTGTGGTTTGGACTGGCCAAGCTGGGCTGTGTGGTGGCTTTCCTCAACTTCAATGTCCGCTCCAGATCTCTCCTGCACTGTGTCCGTAGCTGTGAACCCAAGATACTGGTTGTAGGAGCAGGTAGAGTATACGCCTGATTTATGCATCCAAAGCTTTTAATGTCACATCTCCCCACATGTATGTCTCTCCAGGTCCTTTACTGAAAACCTGATTTTCAGATGTTCACAGAATGATAGAAACCTAGAGCTGGAAGTGGGTTCAAGAGATCATAAAGCTTGAGCCTCTCAGGCAGAATCAAGTATATCCAGGCTTTGGAGATAGCCGTTTAACCTTTTCTTTAAAAATGTGCATTGCAGAAAAGTTTGCAACATCTAAGTACAGGCTGTTCAAGCATTTAATCACTTCAGCAGTTGCTTAATGTGTCTCTCAAAAGATTAAAATTACTATCTATTAATAATTTCCCCATTCCTTTTTAATCTTGGTTGTTATGTACTTTCATCTGCTGTGCTATCTCCCTGTCTTTCTAGTGATCAAAACCACTGCAGACTAGAAGGTCTAGGCTCAGACTGTCCAACTCCTGCTGTGCAACTGTTTACAGAGGTACAGTAGTCTTCTAGAGACTAAAATTGAGAGGGTTTTTTACAGGTGTAGCATATGAGGTTGATTTGTAGTAACCAGTTTACTGTTGGTGTTGGATTGTAGAAGAAATTGCTGTGTTTTGAGTAGGAGATCATAGTGTATATTGTGTAAGTTTCCAAAGTATTATGTTATTATTAAGTGTTTCAAAATAATTTAAAATCTTGATGTAGGCATACATCATCATTGTATATTCAAATTGGGCATCAGTTACAGATCCAAAACCTTAACTTGCCTTAGCATTTATGATCAAGTGCGAGTGAACCTGCAATGCTAAAAGATGACACAGAACCTTGACATTTGGTTGGAGGAGGATATTTCAAAATATGAAATATTAATGTTGTCCTGCCTCTCTAAAAAATATTATTTCAAGTCTGGTCTGCCTTATTTCCGTTTCACAACTTTCCTATTACACAGTTTTTGAGGTTTTGCATCCATGACACCTAAGTGGCAGAATTTTCTTCCATCTGTTCTCTGCTGCTGCAAATTTGTGCTTTCAAAAGTGTGTTTAAGAATTTTCCCTGGCATATTTTTTAATTATCAGTTTTGTCATTCTGATTGTATATGGTATGCTCGATTAAGAATGCTTGGTAATTAAAACAATTTAAAAAATCCAATTTAAATATAATCCCAAAACACATGGTAGCAATGCTTCTGAACTGACAGTTCTTAATTTTGCCTTCTCCCTTACTTAATTTAAAATATCTCATTTAACACCCTTTCATGAATATGTGCTTTTGAGTGTATAGATTCAGGAATGGAATTAATGTTCAGGGCATTCTTGCTCATTGACTGTGGTGAAGGAGAACTTTGAATCAAAACTTGTATCTAAGAGTAGTCTTTATTAAATTGAGATCTTAACTAATGAATGAAAAGCACATTTGCAAAGCAGGAATCAGGTCCATGTTTCTCCACTCTTAATTGTTACCTGATAGTAAGAGCAACTCCGTTGAACTTGTTTTAGGCTAGGAGTTCGCCTCTGCTCACACAGGAAGAGCTATGTGCAGACAGATTATACAACAGAGTTGCCAACAAGTTAGTCTCTGAGCTAGTCTTTTATGTATTGGTTTTCTTACTTTATTCATGGATTTTAATCTCTGCATTAAACCTGTCGGGCCCTTGAGCCTGCAAGGCTTCACAGTATTCTTCGGGACTTAGAGGTTCTTTTTTATCTGTATCTGTGAAAGCAGTTGAAGTTCTGTTATGTCCTTATTTATTGGCTACACCATAAGGAAAAGGAGGCTCTTCAAAGGAGTCCAGGTTTCGCAGCTGAAGGTTCATGTACCATTCTGTGACGGTGTGGACAAACCCATACCACTCTTGAAACAAAAGCATATTATACATTATTATGTATGCAATTATTTCTCCCTAATGTTTATAAAAATTACAGGGCAGTGTTTAACACTGAGGTAACACAGTCAGATAATTCTCAGAGGTCTGTTCTTTTCTTTCAGTGTTAATGTGTGTTTCAAGAGATTCTTTCTTATCAGTAGGCATGACAAACTTTCTTGTGTGTTCTGTTCTTGTGGCACCATTTTCCACAGGGTTGTGCATAACTTGAACATTTTTTTTTTTTTCAAAATATTTCCACTAAAACCAATCAATCTGTGGTCCAGTATCTGTCACTGTCATAGTCAGGCATCATGTTTGGCAACTATAACTGTTTTTTTAATCAGAGATCAGTATGTAATGGTATTTCTGGATAGTGGAAATTCTAATTTTCAGAAATATGTAGTTTTTTTCACCCTCCACACACAAATATAGGCTTTACTTAGCAATTCCAGTTCTTGTAGCAGTTACAAAACTATCTTTTCAATATTTTGGATGACTTTCAGTTTGGTTCCTGTACTGCAGCAGAGCAGAAATCATCCCCTTAACAATTTGATCATTACTCTCTGTGCTCAGCAAGAACAAATTTGCTCTTGAAATTAGTATCTGTAAGGGCATATTAAATCAGGAACCTGTATTCAAATCCACTTAATATTAAGGTTTCGTTTGTGCTGAAGGGAGCCTTCCACCTTCTGCTGATATCTGGAAAAGTTCCCACAGATAATTGTTTATTGCTGCATCTTCCCTGCTCAGAATGGTGGTGTAGCCTTTCTCTGTGTGAGATGGTTGCATCTTGCAGCTTCTTTTGGTACATCTCATCATTTTTCCAAAATGCTTTTATTTCTCACAAATATGATACCTCTATGCAAAGAGGCTGGGTACTATTTATGGTTGTAATTTCTTCTGTGCCTTGTTCAGTCTTTCATGCTGCCTCTTGCAAGTTCCCTTTCATTTGTGGAATTTGTACTCTTCAGTTTTGTGTTGTGCCTGCAAGTTTTTCAGAGGTTGTGGTTTCGTAACTCGTTACAATTAGTATCATCTTGTCTTTCCTTTCGCACTTGCAGTCAGACTTTTTTCAGGTCTGACAACTCTCTTGATAGTTTGATTGCTTTTTGTAACCTTAGATGGGAGTCTTCCAATAGTACTGAAATTTAAGGGTTTGGTTCTGGCTTATATATTCTACAAACTCTCTGCAATTTAATATTTTATGCTTAAGCCTCAGATGTGTTACAAAAACTTGAAAAATTCTCCCTTATGTCAGTTTCTTACATGAAATGGGTATCTCTAAAAGGTTGGGGTTTTTTTTCTGTGACAGCAATGTTACTTTAATTCATTTAGCACAGTCCAGTAACTTGTTTTCTTCCTTCTCATCCAAATGCAGACCGTAAGGCAAATATAGGTTCTCTGATTTGCCAATATTTAGACTTTGTGTTCCTTTCCAGTATTTTCAATTGCCTTTGTGGCAAAGAGAGAGATTTTGCTTTAGCTACTTTCATTTGTCTGCTGTGTTTCTGGAGCATTTATCTCTTGCATTAATGTGTTATGTAACATTCTCACACTTCCATTCCCAGAAACACTGTCTAGCACCACTCCCATTCTGGGAATGTTCGTTGAAAGAGATTCAAAAGTTGGAGTTTAATAATGCATTTTTAATAGAACAGCAGTTAACTAACATGTCAGTAAATGAGGAACTTGTAAATGAGAAGAAAAGAATCTGAGTGCCCTTCTCTCTATCAGACTGCCAGCATTAGCTTACTCTAACAGCAATCTGAGCTGTTTAAAAGATATTAGTCCTTCCTACATTTGTTACCAGATTATGTCATCCTTATTTGTTTAAAAACTACTGATTAAACAGAGGAGCAAAGTACTGCTTAAAATAAAGGCACCTTTTAGGGCACTGTGTCCTTTCTAGGAAATATTTCTATTCATTGGATTCTTGCTTGAACAAAGGATTATATTTCATCTTTTGGACAGTACCTGTTTATCAGCAATACTATTAAACAACACTTACAACCTGGTGACCCCACCAGAAGGATACAAATGGAATTTGCAATTGCATTTATAGTGGGTTGCTACTTGTAGGAGTTCAGCTCTTAGTCAGACATCTCAGTTTGCCATCATGACTTCTGATGCAAGGATCCAACTGTGAGAGGATTGCATTACTAAACTCCATGAGACTGATTACCATCAGTCCTGATGGCAGAGGCTCTCCAAGGGAGTGTACATGCTGCATGGACAAGTGTGGGCTGCAGGGACTGCTTGAGCAGGGGTGAAGGACCAAGGTGACCTCCAGAGGTCCCTCCCAACCACAGCCATTCTGTGATTCTGCAGTTCTGTACAGAATTACATCGCCCAGCTACGCAAGTACAGCATTTTGCTGGCCAGGATACTTTACTCATGAGGCACCAGCAGTGCTTTCTGCTGCTGCCAAGTGTATTCTGAATTTCTCACCATCTGAGCTCAGAAACAGGGTTTATGCTGGCAGGAATAAAGTTCAGACAGAAATGTGTCTAAATCCTGGAGAAAAAGAGTAAACAAAGTCTTTTTAGGTAGTTGTAAATTAGAGTCGTATGGTGTTATATACAAGCAGCAATATCATCTCTCATATGTCAGTCACTGAGTGGGGAAAAAAAAAGGATTTTATCAAAACTATATTTTCTTAACTATTTGGAATAAAAAACTATTTAGACCTAAACATTTAGGACAAGGAAACCATAGAAGACCTGCAGAAGACACTCTTACCTGCTCTGCTAGGCACCACGTCTCTGATCACTTGCTTTTACCTAATCTATGTCTCTGTCCCAGATGGCCTTTGAGTGGAAAACGGTGCCAGTTGTGATTCCCAAGATGGTTTCTGTTTGCTACTTTTACTGCCTTCAGTGGTGTTTCAAGATACCAACACTGATCCTGAGCCACAACTGAAAATTGTAATTGCTGTTATTATTACTCAGTGAGACTAAGTGCTGAGTGTAAGGAGTCAATTAAGGGATCAAATACAAATAACAATTATTTTCTGCGGCCAGTGTGGAGGAGAGTTTGGACTTGCTGTAGCTGACTGAGCATATAAACCAGGGCACATATCAAAGTTATGTAAGAACCATTTCATACAGTTTTCCTTCCAAGTAACTTTCTGTTCAGTACAAGTTGATCTCATAATCTGATATATTCCTTTCATCAGTGTAGGACTGTCCTTGCCAACAGGCTACATTGTTTCTTTACCAGAAAGTAACATAAGAAACCTTTTGTGCAACTTGGAGCCTAGGGCAGTAGTTCAAAACTGAAGCCTATTTTCCTTGCTTTCTCAAAAGATGTAACTGAGCTATGTATTCATGTGAATTTAATGTAACAGTTTCACAAACTTTTTGTTGAATAATGAAATTCTTTAAAAGCAAGAGGGAAAAGAAAGGCAAAAAAAAAAGTGGAGCATATGAATCTTGACCAATTACAGATACTGTTTTTCCTGTAAACAAGTACTTGAGAGAAACCACAAGCTTAAATAGCTAAATTGCTTTGCTATAATTGCTTTCCTATGTGGTGAAGTGCACATAGCAGGTACATCTAGAAATAATCAAACTATAATTCCTCCAAGAGGGCAGTTTTTTCCTTACACATGGACAAGATGGTATGTAAAGACCAATGAGCCCTACGCAACATCTGGCACAGAAGTTCTTTGTTCACGAAGCAAAACATGAGTTGACTATCATCAGAATTATTCTTTGGAAATATGTTAGTACAACTGAGAGTTATCTTCAAAAACTCCATGCTCCTATGTGTTCCAGAAGTAATTTTCAGTTTCTGGCACTTTGAATGCAGCTGTTTTAAATTACCCTTTCTTGTTCAGGAAATCACTTACTGTTTCTGCTGTTCTCTGCTATCTAAGTAGAAATTTCTTTCAAGATAACCTATCGTTACAAGCTGTTGACATATTGTTCCAAGTACTAGATTCATCAGCACAGAATAAAAATTCTATTGTATAATTGATTTGTAGTTCAGTAGGAGTTAAAATACCAAACAAGCCTCTGTGCAACAACAAAAACCATAGATTTTTGTAGTGTCTAGAGAAACAATAAACAGTGTGTTTGTTTAATTTGAAGGTTGATCTTAATTATTTAGAGTAGTTATGTTTCAATCTGCTAAAAGGTAGTTATAGTCTCCTGTCATTCTTGAATCTTAAATGATTGTGTCTGTAGAGTTGAAATTAATAGTTGTCATCTTTCTTCATTTGAAGGAAGGAAAGAAAAGAGGCAATAAGAAAAAGAAGAGGTGGATCCTCTTCTTCTTGACAGACTCGCACTTTATGTTACTCAAATATGCAGAGAACTTGGTGCGTATCTTCTCAAGAACTTCTGAATACTAAAAAACTAGAAATACTTGTGAATTTCTTCATGTTGTGCAGTCTTAAACAAAAATTTAGAGAAGTTAAGAGTTGAAAAGTAATGCAGCTTCATCTTCATCACTTCCAAAAATTTAGAAAATTAAAGAATTTAAGGAAATGCAAGAAGGAATGAATTTATCTATGGAAAATAAGGAAATGCTACAATGGTCCCTTTGGTATCTGCAGTACTCAAAAAGGGTGAAACTCACTGGGGTTTTTTTTACCAGACCTTTTGCAAGAGTATAGTAGTATAGTTTTTTCCATCAAACAATAGGTGAAATTTCATTTACAGTTACACTTTAGTTACACAGGATAATTTTGCGTGATGACTTTTATTGGGCAGTTTTTCTCAGTATTTGTATATCACGTTTGTTAAGTAGTAAGGATACTACACAGGATGAACAGCTGAGTCTGGTTCAAATGACTACTGGAAGCTGGAAAAGCCAAGAAATTCTTAACAATCCTTAACAATTAACAATCCTTAACATCCTTGTGGGCCCTGTAGTTGGAGTCAGTGCACCAGTAAAGAATATAGAGAATTCTGTGTTCTTTTACTATCTTTGAGAACTGAAATGGAGCTCCAGTCGCTTCTAATGTCTGTGATTCTTTTGCTAGGTTCTCAGCCTAAGTTGCATCTACTCAAACTATCTATAATATATCTAAATATACTATCTAAATATACTATTAGTATATTTAAGAGACATATATGTGTATATATGCATAATAGAAAGGCAAAATCAGTATTAGAAGGTAGTAAGTATATAGTTATTCTGTCACACTTGGTTTATTAGTAGATGTTTTTCATTAGAAACAATACTCTTGTATTTTCATATTTATTACTTGAAAACTATACACTGATTTTATAATACAACAGCAAAACAGAATTAATATGCCAATGAACCTTGACTTTCAGTGTGTCAGGTTTCTTCTGTTAACACTATTGTCCTTAACATTATTATTTTTTTAATTCTATTGCTTTGTATGATGAAAGGGGACTGTACTCCAGTGATTCAAACAGGAGGCTATCAATCTTTTAGATTTTCGTAATTAATTGGGTGATTCCTTCCTGAAATTATTCTGCAGTGCAATGAAGTTAGAACACAGAAATTTTAATGTCACACTCCATCAGATCTATTTTCTACACATTCATAAAATATCTAGAACTTGTACTCTGTAGGCTTTAGGTTTGTAAGACATATGTTTAGTTAGCAATAGGTGGCTATATCTCTGTTACAGTAATAGAGATTAGTATGTCATTCATTAAAATACTTACAGCAGTCTGTCATTAGGAAGGTAGTTCTGAAAGGTTAAAAATCTTCAGTTATTTGGGTGTAAAATTGTGCAATGGTGTTCTGGCAATGGTATCCCTATTTAATATTTGCAAAATGAGCTTGAGGTTGACATGAGGATTTGAAATGCTGGCTCTGGCAATGCCTCATCATGAGGTTCTGTATGAGTCATGTCAACTTTGTTTGTTTATTCATCTATAAAAAGTGATATAATAACATAAATTTATACCCACAGGGATATTTGCAAGATTAATTACATAGGCTGAGATCCAGCAAAGCACTTAAGTGTAAATGAGTCTTTAAGTATATGAATAGTTCTATTGAAACCAATTTTATTCCTATTCATGAGAACTGTCCTGGATTAGTACTTTGATGCTTGTGCAGTGTTCTGAGAAATTGACAGATTGTAAAAATGCTTAGAAATGTAAACATAAATACCAAATGTATTATGTAAAGATTGGCCTCTATTTTTAGTTTTTCTTTTTGTTTAATCTGATACTCTCTTTCATAATTTCTTTCCTGATAAGCCAACAAAATAGATCTTAGTTATGCAGCTGTTTTTATTTTATAGAAATGAGTTTCTGTTTATATTCAGGTAAAAACCAATAGAAGGAATGGCTTTCAGTGAATTAACATGTGACTGTAAGAAGGTAAAATTGTCTGATGTACTTAAAATTAGATTTATTAAGGTATCTAAAACACTCAAAGCACCAAATAGATAGCCACATGGTTTTTTGTCAGTGTCTGAGTAAGTCACTGTCCTGTATCATATTTCTGTTCTGTGAAATTCAGGTACTTACTTACTTACATGCTACAGTTTTTTGGTTTGTATATTTGTTTTTAAATTTGTCACTTCTATGCTTTTGAAAAAATATTGCTGATGAGAAATTGCTGTTGAAGGCATCCAGGGAAACCTGCACTGTACTAACCAGCTATGTATATATTTGCCTTGCATCTTCAACAGATTTCTTCATAATCTATTTGAAGTTGAAACTTAACTGTACTTCATGCTGATCTTAGCAATGACAAAAGGTTATCCAAAATTAAGTGGGAAGCAGGAGCTAGTAATCAAGGCTCACCATTTTACCTTGAGGGCTAGTTGGCAATTAGAATGTGTAAGGTCAGCAGTATTTTTGCCACATTATAGCTTGTTTTCAGTGAATTTTCCTTCTAGTTCATAATTATTTTATTTAATTTATTTATGCTAATGGAGTTGACTTTCATTCCACTTTCCATTATAAAAAGTAAAACTTTCACAGGAAAAATACTTTATTCACTAGTTTTGTGAAGACATAATGTAAGTAACATTATTTTCTGTTAATTTTTAAGATTTGCTGGAGACACTGGAAGAAATTCTTCCTAACCTGCAAAAAGATGTTAGTGTTTGGATAATGACCAAAGACTCCACTTTTCCAAGTGTGCATACCCTTTTAGACAAAATAGAAGCTGCATCTGAAGACCCTGTTCCAGCTAATCGACACTCTGCCAACAACCTCAAGTCATCTGTTTTATATATATTTACTTCAGGAACAACAGGTACAGGTCTGCTAAAGAGTCTGTTTTTTTCCTTTAGCTTTCATCTAGAAACTTGATTTTCCAAAACTCTAATCTTTTGGTTCATCTTTTCATATTCTATTCATAGAATATCACATTTCTTATCTGGCAGCATTGTGGTAGGAAATAAACATGTTTCTTTGTCAGTAGCTGTTTATATGCAGTGGTTTATGGGCTTCTCTTCTATTTTTTTCCTGCCACGCTATGAGAAGCTTTACCTCTTATTAATTCACAGCTAAGGTGTTTATAAAGCATTTTGCTTTTTTGGTGGATTTACAATGATAATATTGTTTTGTGATCACATACCACTCCCTAGCTAATATAGCTAACATTGTATCTACATTAAAAAAAAAAAAAAAATTCTAACAAGTAAATAGACATTTGTGTTTTCTTCATTAAGTCAAATTCTATGCAGGTCGCTGTAGAGACAGAAAATAGGATTAAGTTACTAGTCTTTTAGTTTAGAAACAGATGGCTGAATTTATTACCAGTGCTCCAGCAGCTAAGAAGCTAAGACTTTAAAAGACCTGATTACTGACATGGAAAGCAGCATGATGTTGTTAAATAAACAGATTGGCATTCTCATTCAGCTGAACACAAGAGTTTTAGTCACAAGAAGATTTAAAATTAAGGGTTTTTTTTATGGTTTTGTTCCCTCACACAAATATTTTTTCTTTTTTCTTTTGCTTCAGGTTCGGGTGTAAAAATGTCATTCTAGCATAAAATAATTAGGAAAGTATAAATATTGTCAAAAGGTCAGGTATGTTTGTAATACTACTAATATAAATATGGCTGAGCTTTCTGGTTAAAAGTAAGGTTTTTTTAATATTTTAAGTTAAAAAATATTATGGAATTCTCCAGATAGGAAGATTTTGTTCTTACAACTGCATTCGGAATGTCTATGTGAAGTCTGAAATTTTAGTTATGTAGAATTAAAAATATTTTTGAATGCTTGTATCTATCACAGTAATTTACATTGGATTTCTTATATATGCCATGTAACTAAAATAATAAGATTTGTTTAGTCTGACAAATATGGAATAAATAATTCTAATATAAACTAACCGAGCATTTTCACACTTTTTGATAAAGCAAGAGCATAGTATTGATCTTAAAATCAGTTACTGGTAAACTTAGTTAAAAGAAAGAAGTATCTTTCAGAGTCTCTAGCCAGCTGTCTGTAAAGGCAGAAGGAAAAAACTCAAGACTTTAGAGCAATTCTTGCCATAAGTAGTTCACTGGCAACATAGGCTCATTGCCTTTGTGTGATGGGCTTTGGAATAGCTTTGAAGTGTAGATAAATCTCACGTATTATGCTTCAATTTAACAGCTCTAGTTAAGTCTTCAAACAGTAGCTTTATGAGAATAGGTTAGAAAACTTGATGAATCAATAAGTTTTTTGAAATTTTTAATAGTTCTCACTGTTCATCATCAGGACTCAGCCTGAAATTTATGTGTGTATATGAGAATATATATGAAACAAGAACACATCCCCTACTCAAAGTACTAGGTACCAGACTAGCAGCCCAAGAAGATACTGCATGTGAGTGTGAATGTTGATGAACAGTAATTCTGTCCTGAGCTTGAAAAAATTCATTAAGAAGAACCTAACTGGACTAGACTTTTTAGTGGATTTTCTTTTTTAATTCTACAAAGTCTTCATAGCATTCTAAAACAAATAGGTCAACTTAGATGTACGTATCTTAGATAAGCACCCACTACATTATCTACTTTGTGTAGGTCCCATACCTTTATTAATCACATGACATTCACTGTGACTCGTGCCTGAAAAAGATTAGTGTGATGCCTCTTTATGTTAAAGGAAGTCGGTATGTACAATAAATGCTTTTGGCCCTTTGTTGGCTCTATATAATTTGTTAGCATGCTAACCATGGAATTAATGTTTCCAACTATTTGAATTGACTTGACATCAGATTAAATAACTAAGAGACAAGGTTACACTGTTTTATATGTCTTTATATGTATAGAAAAAACATGCACTGGAAGAAGTAGTTGACTAATTTATGGTTTTAGAGACTTTACACAGGAAAAAAAAAAAAAAGAAATTGAGTTCTCTTTAAGAGAAGCTTTATGCATGGTTTTGTGTTTTCTTTACAGGTCTTCCGAAGGCTGCGGTCATCAGTCACATGCAGGTTCTTAAAGGAGCTGCTGGACTGTGGGCTTTTGGCGCTACTGCAGAAGACATCATTTATATTACTCTGCCTCTTTATCACAGTGCAGCATCCCTTCTTGGCATTGGTGGATGTGTTGAATTGGGTAGGGCTCATTTCATTTAATTGTGTTGTTAACAGAGAATTAATTATTGTAAAAATGTATGAGACACACAGGTTCACTGCCATTAGAGAAACTAAAGCTTTGCTGAAATCAAATGCATAGTCTTTTCGGAATAGCTTTATATTTCTGTATTTTGGGGATGGGAATGTGTTTTAATAGCAAAGGATCTCTTACAAACTATCTTTGTGGTACTGCAGAAGAATTAGTTATAGTCTTTGGTATCACAAGTGTTTTAACTTTCTTTTATATTTAGGTAAAAAGGAATTTAAGGAGATAGGAAAATTTGATACTGTGTATAGTGCGTTAGTATTTGTACAGACTAAGCATTGTTTGGTGGAATAGAACTAAAGTGTATTTTGGTGAACTTGAAAAGACTGATAAATACATTTATAATTAATATTCAGCTTTGTCATTTATCATTAGATTATATTTAACTTTTTTTACGTTTAATTTGTGGACTGTTTCAGCATGGACAATAAAATACATGTTTTACTTAGAAAATGTAGGTGTCCTCAATGGCTGTCTTATAAAAGATTTATTAGGAACTTGATGGAAAATATTTCCTGTTTCCTGAAGCATCAAGGACAAGTCAAAGCGAGGGAAAGATCATTGGATTATGGATTAATTCTGTCTGAATCTGCACCGATTAATGCTTTCTTTGTTAAAAAATGAGGTTTCAGTGATACCTAAATGCTTTGCTAATTCAGGCTGACTTCTCTGGATATTTTTAGTTAAACTCTTTTGAATAATGTTACAACACCAACAAAGAGAAGTTGTCTTCTTGCCTTTAGCCTCTTCTCTATAGGTTTACTGTCTCACTAAGGAAGAGACTGGGTTCATCTCCCTTTTTTCTCTGATAGGTTTGAACACACATCTTCTAATAAAATAGGTTAAATACCAAATAGTTCTCTGAATGAGGCTGCTTTTAGTTCCTTTTATGTTCTGTGTTATAGAAACAGTGAACATAGCTAGCTAAGCTGCCATATAGAGAAAATACTTCATTTCCTTTTCTACTGTTTCCTTAAAGGTGCAACCTGTGTGTTAAAAAAGAAGTTCTCAGCTAGTCAGTTTTGGAGTGACTGTAAAAAGTACAATGTGACTGTCATCCAGTACATTGGAGAACTTTGCCGTTACCTTTGCAGCCAGCCAGTGGTAAGTGGAACCAAAATGATGCATATTTGTCTGTAAATGATGTGTACATTTATTGTTCTTAATGTGGTTATGTTAAAAGGGAAATAAAACTGTATTGAACCTCTCTCTCTACCCTTCTTTTTATGTGAGGTTCTTAAACTATTTGATGAGCTGTAGACTGTAAAAAAACAAATGGCTTGAATCAAGAAGATGTTAAAATATTAAAAGAAAAAATACTATTTCACAGAGTTTCACAAGGTAAGTTCAGAAACCCAGGATTACTGTTCAATGTTTTTTCAGAATTTTCAAAACTTTTTTTCTTGACACGTAAGTGTATTGGAGGTCTCGTTTTGTAGGTTATGTTTTAGCACTGTTTTGGCTTGTGGAATGTGCTTATTTTGAGACCATCTAAACCATATTTTAAAGTTTGTAAGGAGTTTGGTCTAGCTTAGTAGCTCAAAGGAAGAATGCCTTTTATTCCAATCAGAGAGCTATTCCAGACAACAAAAGCTAGTTTTGTTAAAATGACATTCCTCCCTGAAAGCCCTAACATGAAAATGCTTCTTTTCCCTGAGCAGTCAGTGGTGTGATGGTCTGCCTATATGGTATCAAGTATGAAGTATGCTGAACCTGTTCTAATTAACTCGTATAGATGACTTAGGTTAACTGAACTAACTCTTGATCTGGCTGTTTTCTTGTATGTTTCTATAGCTACCCATTGATGACAGAGAGAGCTCAAGACATTTAGGCTAAGCTAAATGCCTAAAATTTGTTGGATTAACTCAAGATGTATGGAATAATATAGACAGAACAGGTATAATCTGTTGCATAACAAAGCCAACTGATTTTCTGTCCTCAAATGCTTGTGCTAAATGTTTCAAAATTAATAAGAAACAAACATTCATAGTCCAGGATAAACTAAAATTCACCTTGCTAATGCTGGCAACTTCCACGCATTTGTGAGCTGCATGTTGTCCTACATTATGTTTCAGTAATAAATCCTAACTATCTGTTACATCATGCATTATCTTACCTGGTTAAGCATTTTAATAAATAACTTTACACAGTTACTTATGATTAGAAACAGCTTTTATTTTTAATACTAAATAAAAATAAATAACAGCTTCCATGGACCTGTATAACATTAAGCAAAAAACCCTATATCCTCTTTTAATTTAATAAAATGTTTAGGAGAACACAAAATTATTTTTGAAAATGTACAGAAGTTGGATGCATTGCAACTGTTATTTCTTTGAATATTCTCCCTTTGCCTCTGTCATAATTCTGTGATTTCAAAAAAATAATAAGTGGTTTATTTCCTTTTCAGTGAATTTTATTGAAATTATACACCTCTTAGAAAATGGTGACAATGATTCAAATTAATTAATCTGAAAATTATTTTGTAATCCAAGTCCTCATTATATGATTTTCAAGAACAACCTTGTCCTTAAGGAGTGTTCCAATAATTTGAAGAGAATGCAAATCAGTCTTGTTTTCCAGCAGAATAACAATTTGCATTGATATCTCAAGTTGCTGACCAAAGAATGCAGAAGGTCAGTGTTCATAAGATATTGGATTTTTTTTCCTCCTAAAAAATTCAGAAGTACGTTTAGGTAGTGTAGTGGCAAGCCATAATACTACAGCTCTGTGTGTGCATGCCTCAGCAAAGAGAAGGTTCTTGAATTAAAGAAGGCATGGCTGACGTCCACCACTGGCTGTGATGTGAAACTAGAATAGTGATGCCTTTAGTTTATTGTGGTTTTTTAATTTTTATTTGTTTAGCTTTTTAACTTTATAATAAAAGAAACAAACAAACAAGTTGCAGGTTAATTAATTAGAGACCATAAGAAAAATCAAAACATATGAAGGGCCTAGCTATTATAAACTGTTCTTTTTCTTCATTGTAGGCTAACATTATTTCCCTTCTCTCCAGCACTTCCCAACTTTTACTGTATTTGCAGATATTTATTGTTCCCCTTTCCTGTCCTTTAACTGCACAGTTAGAGCATGGCATTTTGTTTTACCCATTTTATCCTGTTCAGTATCTTAAAGCAGGAACAATAGATTTATATACTTCATTTTTTAAAACAAACTTCTTCATTTTAAAATCCTTACCAAGCTATCGTAAAGTTAAAGGAGTTTTAAATTTTGCAAATAAAGTTGTTTTTACCATCATTAGCTATTTATATATTGTATATATATTTATACCACCATTAACTATTCATTAACTATATGACTGTTCTATTTATTATTTTATGTGCACACTTTCTAGGAGTTGGCATATCTAAACTCTTTGCTCTATGAGGCCATGGTTTTGGTCTTTTTTTTTGCCAGTTGGCTAAAGAGAAGCCTGATGTACCTCATAAAAAAAATTAAATTATAAAATTAATCAGTTTGACAGCTAGGTACTTGAAGAAACATAGTAAGTATTTGTCATGTTAAAACTGGTAGAGAAACATGTTCACACAAATAAGTGGAAGAATTTTAAATATGTTATGCAACATTATTATTTTTCAAGTAAGTGAAATAATTTGCCAAATTGTTGTCTCTCTAAGTTTCATTAACTTCGCAGTACTATGTATACGTGCAGCAGGAGAAAGATGGCTAAGACAAGTTTTAAAGCTCTGTGAAGGTATTATGTGGGCAGTGTTCTCAAGATTAGAGTACTATAAAGCCCTTCTAATTAACATAGATTAAAACCATAGCAATTATCTTAAGTGCTTAATTTGTTTCTTTAATATTAAACTTGAAATACATGGTATATTTCTAATAGTTGGAGGCCACAGTGTGGCCTCTTATTTAATAGATTTTGAACAGAACTTTTGGCAAGTCTCCGTGGTATCATATAGACTCTTGGTTTAGCTTTCCTTATTAATTTTGTCTTGTTTGATCTTTCTGCCTCCCACTCACATCTGCAACAGCTCTTGAAGACTGTTTTGCAGTAGAATTTTTCTGAAACGTGCTGCATCCAGTTTGGTTTAGTAACCTGTTGTCTGGAAAGAACATTTGTTAGACAAGGAAGTTGTCTCTTTTTCCTTAATTATGAGTACAAAGACCTTGCATTATGTGACTTACATAAGATTTTTCTGTACTCCTAAATAAGAGAGTAATCCTCATGCCTGCCCTCTTCCAAGCAATTTTTCTGCAGTCTTTTGATAATAGTGAAAGTAAAAGAGACAGCATTGATGGCTAGTAGCCATCAGTAGCTATAAAATGGATCCTGCTCCAAGATATTAGCATGACTACTCCAGTGAAAGAGACTATTCAGCAAATTAATAACTTGGTCTTGCTGGCTGACATTGCTCAAAGTCCCTATTAACAGTGATCTGTGAGATTTCAGAAGTATGGCATAGCATAGCGCCCAATTTCCTCTCTAAGCAAAGGTCTTGGAAATATTTCTTTGCTAATCTGTGGATATATTTTCCTTAGAGGGTTGCAAAACATTTAAAATGCAACATTTAATGTGTATACAAAATATTCCTAAAGCACTTGCAGATTTATTTCAAATTTGAAGTAACGAGCTATTTAAATAACACTGAAGCTTTTTGAAATATATGAATGATAATGCAGCATCTCTTTCCTGCCTTTCTGTAAAGCAGACCTGAATCCCAAAGTGGCTCACAAGCAGAGGATAGAATCAGTTTTCTTTATCATTATGTCCTGTCTGCTACTCTAATAAACTGTCATACGTTATTACATTAATTGTATGATTTATGATACCTTCCATGAACTTGGTAAGCTCTCTATTATAACCAGAGTTCACTTCTACTTATATTCAAAGTCTATTTCACAACTCATTATACCACTAGTTAGAAATTTTCTTTCAATACATGTCCTCTTTTGTGTCTACTCATCCTTTGGCATCAGTAACTTTCCTGTTTCTTTGGGGTTACCTCAAGGGTATAAACCCTTGTATAACAGCTTTCAGACTTAATTTCGTTAAGCTGAAGCAAGCCAATCTTTCAACTAGATCCAGTTTGGCCAAGGTTTCTTTGGATAAGATTAAGATCTCTGAAGTGACTTTACAAAAGTTGCTAAAGGATTTTTTTTTTTAAAACTTCTGTGTCACAACAATAGTAATTTAGAAGGAGAAAACAAGGAAGGCAATACTACTGAGATACACAGAATGAACACTTGTATCCCTGCAGTTTACTCAAATGTTGTGGGAAGAGGTGTAAGAATGGGGTTTTATATGTATTGGATAGCGCTGTCCAACCTAGAAACAGATTTCTTTAAAGGAAGGGAATTTGATATTAAGGTAAGGAAGGAAAAATGAATCAGCAAGTACTTCTGTACAATGCAGGTTTTACTTGACATCACATTTTCTTCCCCACTAAACTTTAGCTCATTTTGTGTTTAGTACTGAAAATTGTTCTTTCTTATATCATTAAAATGTGGAGTGGAAATTTGTTAAGCCTCTTGCAGGTTTTCAGCATCAACATTTTATTAAATATCCTAAACCAGTAATGTGTCACAGTTACAGACAACCACATCTGTACCTTCTATTTGAAGATTCTAAATAATCTCTGTATGTCATTACAATTTTATTTACTGGGGGGAACTTTGCAATTTATTTATTTTTCTAGTAACCTGTATTTTTTAAAAAAAAAAATCTGCATATGTCATAATCAGACATCATTCTTTGTTGTTACTGATTTACTATAGTATTAACAGTGCTTAAGAAGAGAAATGAACACTGTTTGCACATACAGTTAGAGAAGACAGAATTTTTAGACTAAGAATGTATTCAGCATATCTGAAATGAAGCTTAGAAATGGACCCGGGATTTGGAAGCTTGTATTTTTTCCCTCCAGACTATATCAATTTAGCTAATAAAAAATATACTGTATATCACAACAAACTTTGTCTGTACTTTAAGCTGCCATGACTACAACAACAGTATTATTTTTTAAAAGTGAGTTTAAAATCAGATTATAATCCTGTCCATTTTGGCTACTGCCTTCTGATATTTAAATGTACCAGCATACGTCTCTTGGACGCCATCCACATGATGATTCTGTGTCTGTTTTCTCATTCTTCCCACTAATAATGGTAATTTTTTTCAGGTTTTCTTCCTGAAAATGTTATCTCTAATGTTTGTAGAGTTTCTTTGGCCTTAGGAAGCGTTCATTTTCCATACCCAAAACAGCACTAAAGTTTAATTGCAGTGTCAGCTCCTGCGTCTAGCATGGTGACTCAGGACTTTTCTGAGTCTTTAAGAGGTCATATAACTTGACCAATTTCCTTCCTTCCAGCTTCTTTTCCTAGATACTCATCTTTTGGGTTAAGCTAATGGAGTCATGCAGAAAATGTCCTGGTAGTGAAGCATATAAATAACAATCATACTTTTAGAGAGGCAAGCTTCATATTGCTCACAGAATACTGTGTATGATATGGAGTGCAAGAAGTAAGCTATGCGTGCTTTAATTCTCTGAATTGATCTTTGGAAATTTTTGTGTAATTTGTTTTGACTTCTGGGCTTTTGGGGCAATCACCAAAAATACAACAATCTACTTTGTATTACTGGGTGGAACACAGACAAAAGTGACTTTTTTTTTTGGTTGGTAGTTATTTTCAGAGGAAATAGAGGTACAGCTAAAGAAAACGTGCCCTATTAGAACAGCTAAAGGAAGAAAACTCCTTTTAGAATCTAATTCTATTAGATTATCAGGAGAATGAGTAATGAAAGCGTGGTGAGGGTGAGCTTTACTAAGTAGAAAACAACCAGTTCCTGAACTGGAAGGATGTGTCCTGTTCCTAGAATGCTTGTTCCTATCTTATGGTGCATCTCTTCAGTACCCTTCCTGTTTTATTTTACTTGTATTTTTAAATTTGGGTATGTATTTTGCTCAAAAAAATCTAGTTGCATTACTGAAAGGTGACTGTAAGCATTGCATCTTGAAGAATTTATTGCATCTGTTATCACAGTGCCAGTAGAATATCTCTCATCTTACAGTCTCTCTACTAACTACCTGATGCTCCTTTTTTCAGGGTTAAGGTGTCAGAGAACTGGTTAATGTGGTTACACACATTCCTTATATATACATGAATGTAAATCCTCTGTGGTCTCTCCATCATATTTTATATTTAACAGATGTTTGCATTTCTCAGACCCTAAGATTGATTTTAGTTTCATTGAGGTCATAATGCAGGAAACATTTCATGCCTGCTTTGCTTGAAGTTGCCTTTGCTTCTCTCCATTTGGCTTTTCCTGATGCAGAAATGGTAAAAATAGGACAATTAACTTATTCTCTTGTATTCTGTCAAAGCAACTGCTAAGTACATTTTTATATAGCTGCAGTCATGAATCCTTCCTGCACCAATTAATATACTGGTGATGGCACTTCAAAAGGCATTTGTTTTACCAACAACTTAATCATGTAGATAGTCCACATAGTTTACAAAGAACACTTAAGGAGGACAGACTGGCAGATGAAAAATCCCAGATATGTGGTGTTTAGTGTAATAAGGCAAATCTTGACTGGTTGTCAATTAATGACTATACAAATGAAAGAATGGAGAAATAGTGTGTCAGAAACTAATTTATGATGTATGCAGATATTTGGTATACATTTCAAAGACATTATCAGAATGAACTGAAGAAAAATCTGTGTGTAAAGTAAGAACAGTTCTTCCTTATTAATGCTTTAAAAAGGCAGTGATAAAAAATATTTCACCTTTATTATTAGAGATAAATGGGTATAGGTGGAATCCCCATTTTATTTCAGTATCACTCTGGAAGAAAAGAAAAAGGAAAATAAATAAATAGACATTTTAAAAAACCTTGGAAAGCTGTTCTAACATTCTGTTATTCTCAAATCTGTCTTCCTTATTATCTGTAAAGAACTATTAATCACTTTCAGAAACACAAAGCATGAACAAATTATCACAGGACACACATTATTTTAACTTACTTGTGATAGTTGACCAAGTAAGGTACTGAGTCCTTTGTAAATGAGATATTGTGAGGAAATGCAGCTTTTAGCAAAGGAAGTGTCAACTGGGTACTATGCTGTTGCAGCAGGCTAAGAATATGCAGCAGACAATTGCTGCATACCAGCTGTTGCACCACAGCTGACTGGCATGTCACAGCTTGTTTAGATGTCAAGAATGCACAGGGATAGCAGAGCTTATCTCCCAGAAGAGATATGTACTAGGTGACTCCTGGGAATTCCTCCTACTCCTGTAATTCTAGCTACTGTACCAAGGAAGGGTACTGCACCAAGGGAAAATAGTTGATTAAATGTCATTTGAATATGACAGAAATTCAAAGCATGACTATTTAGTGCCATAGTCTGTTTAAAGCATAAATTCTTGCATATTTAATTTATTTTTATTTTCATACATTAGAACACCCTAGGTGTGCATCACTCAATGATACTTCTAGAATTTGTTGGAATTATCATATTTTCCTTCTTTTCTCTTATTTCACACAGAATCACAGAATGTTAGGGATTGGAAGGGACCTCGAAAGATCATCTAGTCCAATCCCCCTGCCGGAGCAGGAACACCTAAATTTATTGCATTTTATTTACTACTTAAGTTTTCGGCCGCAGCGCCTGTGCATACCAACCATACCCTAGAGTTGGACCTTGGCAGTGATCTGGACAATAATATGGATGATGAATACATAGATCAAGTAATAAAAAGATGTTAAAATGGCTAACTCCATTTTATTTACTGTATTTTACTTTCCATTTAAAGTTAGTTACATGTAAAGCTAACATAAATTAATGTCATATATGTTATACAAAAATTTAGATAAAAATATGTAAAAAGAAGTAGTGCGAATTTCCTGACATGTAAAACTAATGTGAATTATCACTGTTTAAAGCTTCTCTCATTATAATAATTCTTTTCATACTTACTAAACCTGCTGGGAGATTAAATTACATATAGTTTCCACTCTTGCAGTTGAAAGACTGCTAAATGCATGACAGTTTTAATGCCTTTTCCCCAGAAAGCCCTGCAGTACTCTTCCGGGATTCTTGTATCAACAGATCTGTACAACTGTGGTGAAGCTGACACAATCACAAATATGGCAGTTGCAGTAATGGAGTCTTAACAGAAAATCTACCTTAACCATGAAGAATTGAATTACTGCCCTCTCTTTTAAGAAAATTTGCTTTGTGTGATCAGTTCTTGATGACATCATGTACCTTCTTTGTATTTTTGCAAAAGGGCTAAATGCATTAATGCTTCTTAAAGTGAGATAGTTGTAAATTGTATTGTTGATAGGTGTTAACATTGCAAGCACAGTAGAATGCTGACCTGTCAAGTTTAATCTGCGTCTTTTCCACTAGAAAAAACAACTTTATGCTGTAGTAATATAAACCAGACAAAATAGCATGAGGAATTTAAGGTATTGAAGCAACTGTACTTATAAATGATAGTGGTTTTGTCCTTTTGGAAGTAACCTGTAATCCATGTAGCCCATTGTTTTCTAGTTCATCCTAGTTTGTGTCTTTTCAGCAACCAGCCATCAATGATTTTATTTTTCTTAAAGTATAAATAGAAGCAAACTCACCTGCTTATTAATTTGATCTCTAGAGATTTTGACTGTTCCTATCCTGATGAATGACCCACTTAATTAGTATATGTATATATACTAATTGCCCCTCTACTCTGCTCTTGTGAGACCTCACCTGGAGTACTGCCTCCAGTTCTGGAGCATAAGAAGGACATGGACCTACAGGAGCGAGTCCAGAGGAGACCACAAGGATGATCAGAGGGCTGGAGCACCTCTCCTCTAAGGACAGGCCAACAGAGTGCTGAAATTAGTATTTATTTCAGCATCTCACACTGCATTAGTAATTTATTTAAATATAGTAGAATTGTGCCATAAAATATGATGTATTAGAAGCTACTAGTGCATAAAGCACATTACCAACTCATACATAAAGCAGTACCAGTATCTTATATGAAAAGAGATCCAGAGTAAGCTTCAGTTTAAGGTCACCTGTTCCTTCTTTTGAAGAAGTTAAACTTCTACACTGAATTAAGGTTAAGCTTCGCTCCCTGGAAGTGTTCAAGGCCAGGCTGGATAAGGCTTTGAGTAACCTGGTCTAGTGGAAGGTGTCCCTGCTGATGGCAGGGGGATTGGAACTAGATGATCTTTAAGGTCCCTTCCAACCCAAACCATTCTATGATTCTATGATTCTGTGATTCTATGATACGTACATATTTGTCTCTTCTGTTCACTGTGGAACAAAAAGCTTTCCTGACAAAGTTCAAAGTAGCACTGAAAAACTTTCTCTTGAAGAAAAGAGTTTGTATTTTTGGTGTTCATTGACAGTATAATGATTTTGAATGTGTAATATAACAGTCCTCATTATTTCGGATATAAGAAAATCTACACTGTTGCATTGTGATACTGCATCTGAAATTGAAAAAAGAAACCACTCCAAAAATTACATCTGTGAGCAATTTTTAGACACTTTGTTCCAGGCTAGGTTCATGGTCAGTTTCATTGTACTATGTAATGCAGCACTTCTTAATAATGATTTAGCATGATTTTAGTGAAGCATGTGCTTGTGTATTTAGAAATGGGTTTTGCATCTAAAGTAAGGTAGGAGAGGAGAAGAGAAAAAGGAAGAGTTGGGTTGTTGTAAAAACAAAATGGTTAGTGACCAAGGGAGGCTGGTGAGTGATGTAGTTTTGAGTTAAAATAGCAGGATAATGCCTCAGATTGCAATCTATGAGCTGTCTGCATCTAGCGAAATAGGTGAGTTCGTTCCTGAAACATTCCAACAAGAGGACTTAATTTCCAGAAGACTCTGAAGCTTAATAAGGATTTTTTTGTCTTTTAGTGGGTTACTGGTTTTGAAGAGGGAAGAAAAAAACTTGATTGGTCTTTGTGATTTAGAGGGGGAACTTAAAATTTCACTGTGCTTGCACTTTTTTTTTTCAGAAGTTAGAAGTCACAATCCTCATGAAAAATTTGATTTGGCCAAGACATAGGCCTCTGAGGAACGCTTCTGTCTATGTACTTAGTAGAAGCTTCACTGTTTTTAACACTGAAAATATTTAAAGATTCCTGTTTCAGTCAGCTGACCAGATCTCTTTGCAGAAATCATTTGTTGTGCTTTTATACCAGACTAAAGATGCTAAAATAGATTTTCACTATAAAGTCATATCTAATTCATACTGGATTAGAGTCGGGAGGGGAAAAGGAAACTATAACAGAGAACAGGGACTATCTGCTTTCCTTAGTATATGTATGTGGATGTGCGTGTTGATATATACATACACATACATATATCTAAAGAGTGTGAATATGTGCATATTTGTGCATATGTATATAGAAAGGTGTTTGTATACATTTATATAAGTGGTATATATATATACAGAGGTATATATATATACACAGAGGTATGTACACACAGTGTCGCAGTACCAGAGTGCTATGCAGTTCTAAAGGTATGCGGTAACAAACTCTACCTATATTTATTTTGTGCTGCCTCACTTCTAGGGCATTCTGTATTGCCACTTGCAATGATTAAAAAGGGAGTCTTATTTTAAAATAAGTGAAATTAAAAAGAAAACACAAAACCACCACAATTTTAGATCTTTTGCCTTCTGATACTTCAACTTAAATCTGATTGTATTTTAAACGTGCTCCATGCAATTGCATGGTTTGGGAATGTATTCATAAAAGTAGAGTCTAACTGAATTGGATGAACACATACTATTGTGTTTCTTGTAATAAAACATGGGAGTTGACAACAGTAAAGCCTCAACATCACCAAGAAATAATGTATTACAAAGAACATTGGAAGTCTTAATATTGAAGGAAATACAGAAGATGACTCATATGCAATGTGTGGGAAGGAATAGATATTACAAGTTTATGAAATCTGATTGTTTCTTATAATCAGTCTGAAGACCCAAGAAAGTAACTTTTAATCTCTGCTGACTTTAATCCCTTGACAGAAATAATTCCTGCCTTTCTCTGTTCTTCACAGTTTTTTAATTCCTCTGGGTGGAAACAGACTGAGATGATACAGTTTTTAAAATATGGAAGCTTTTATATAAATTAATGCATCCCATATGCAAGAAATAATTTACCTGTTCAACAAGATCATAGGTTTTTGATTGCAGTTTGCTACATTGTAGCTGTAAGTGAGCTAAGCCAACTTTCTTTAATTTCTTAATTGTTATTTTTCTTTTTTTGTTGTTTATTCTTGATGTATTTAAAGAACATACATTTTCTGCACAGTATATGAAACAATCAAATGCACTTATCAATATATTATATTTTAAATTCTTTTTTCTTTTTTTTTAACAGAAGGAAGGAGAAAAAAGTCACAAAGTCCGACTAGCAGTTGGAAATGGAGTAAGAAATGATGTATGGAGAGAATTTTTAGACAGATTTGGTGCTGTTAAGATCTGTGAGTTTTATGGTGCCACTGAAGGAAACATTTGTTTCATGAACCACACAGGAAAAATTGGATCTGTTGGACGCACCAATTTCTTTTATAAGGTGACTATTTATTTACATTGCACTTTATAAAAGGGAGTGCAGAAGGTAAATGTGTTTCTCAGTTAGACCACAGGACATGGGTCTGCAATCATACGTCCAAGGTAAATTTTCTTAGTTATTGCAAGTTTAATTGACCCTCTGTAAAATCTTGGCTGACAAAGTATTGCAGATAGTGCTTATCACCCAACCCAGTTACACTTTCAGCAGTAACTTTTTAGTAGGTTTTTCTTAGAGTAACCAAGAGTCAAAAAGGCCTTGCCTCTCTTCTGACAGTTTTGAGTAGGTTCTAAGTAGCATCTAAATCTCGAGTATATTAAACTACAAAAGAGGAAACTGAATTTCTTTTCATATCTAAGAACTTATCATCTGGGAAATAAACATACTAATGCCCTGTTCTGACTTAGTGTTCCACAGAATATATTTAGAGCTGTTTTCAAAGAGTATATTTATATTGCATATTACAATGTAAATATCTGGCATAAATGGTAATGAATAGTAATGAAAACAAAGTAACATAAAGGCAGATATAACTTTAAGAGATATTTTTTATCTAGGCGCAATTAAAAATAAGTAACTCAATTAGACTGCTCTACATCTAGTCTGTGTCATTCGGAAATTTCAAAGATAACACAATACAAATATAATCATTGTTGAGTAATTGTGACAGACCACACTTTCCAAGGGTATTAATTTAAAATTCTATGCCCCTTTATCTACCAAGTCTCCTAAATTTATTTGGTTTGTTCTAGGTTTCTAAAAATAAAAAAAACATACTTTTTTCACTGCTTATATCAGTAGTCTCTGTTTCATATTTCATCAGCTTTGACAATGGAAGTTATATGTCTTGGGGAGGGGGGATACATATTTGTATCACTCCTAGTGGCTTTTCCTTCATCCTTCTGAGTAAATGAATAAGAATTTATTTCAACTTGAAATTCACAGATAGATAGATTTTTCCCTTTAGGTCTTATTAATAGCATCTCTTAAATGGTTTGAGAAGACAGTAAGTAACTTGTGACCCAAGCTTTAGCTAATAATATGAAATATTATTTATCAAGGCTTTCTAGCAAGGAGACTAGATATTTAACATTATGTCGTTATTTATGCCAATTTTTACTCTTTTTGAAATAAATAGGACTACGCACATTGCCTAGAATTTGCAAATTAACTGAGTTACCTATGTATACTGAGATCCCTATCTATATAGAGAAATCCTGCTGACTTAAGTGACATTTGTGCTCCTGAGGAGAACTGATAGTAAAATGTCCTGACAAAACTTTTTTTCAGATAACAGTGTAAAAATTGTGCTTGGAAATACATAGAGGTATCTTCTGATCACTTGCAAATAGATTTCTAGGCAGCATACATTCCAGGGTCCAAAACTCTAATACAGCATCACCACATTATGATCACCGCAGACTACTTTACTACTTGAGGCCAGAGGAATTCTTCACTTCTGGGATAGAAACCCAGACTGCAGGGAGGAATCTGGAAACACTCAGAAAAACACAATAAGAGCTAGTATGTTTTTCAGAAACTGTTGAGAGCTCAGACAAATTTGCTGATTCTCTATTCTACAGATGACTGAAGCTCTGTAGTATGAATGGTGGACATCTGTTGCTGATGGATGTCTAGAAGGGTATAGATCCACGTGGTGGTTTGACCCACAAGTGGGACCATGTGGTCCTGCATTCACTGCCCCAACCCAGTGAGATGGGATGGGAATCACAACAAAGGGGGCACAGGATTAGGAATGAAGGACAGGGACGGCTCACTCACTAGTTATGGTCACGGGCAAAACAGACTCAAACTTGGGGAAGAAAAGTCGATTTATTTCATTGCAAATCATCTAAGTAATGCAACAAGACATAACAACCA